>NC_137003.1:29856477-29943977 GCF_032717465.1 Coenobita brevimanus
GATATGTTTCCTATTTTCATTAAAACTACTTTATTTTCTACGTATTATTCACTGTTCATACTTTATGACTCCTCATACGTAGTGAAATGGTTATTTCATGCACTAATTTTATTACCTATGTATTAGTCATTGTCTTTTCTCTATGACTTCTCATACCCAATGAAATGGTTGTTCGTACACATACACACAGATACACACATATGCATTGAATTGTGCACACAGATACACACATGTGCATTGTAATGTGCACACACACACACACACACACACACACACAAACTCGCGGCTCGTGTTTGAGTCGTGTAGGCATGCCGGACGGTTAGTTAGGTTACCTAACTAACCGTCCGGCATCTAGCCTACACCATCATGGCATGTTTCCTAGTTGCAGTTCATTAAAACTGCACGTAAGAAAAAATATCCATTGAGAATGAAAATTCACAACATACACAAAACTATTTTACCTTTGAATCTGTCATCGTTTTCCCACGTACATCTGTACCTCTGTGTATATTTCTTTTCACTTATGTTGGCACTGTTGATTAGTATGTAGTATTAGATTAGATATAGATATAGTATATAGTATAGATTATATATATTATAAAAAAGTAAGGTACTGTATTTGTAATACAAGAGTGTGAAGAATGAAACGCAAGTGACCGTGACGTACTGTGACTGGCCAAGCCAAAGGAGGACTGGGGAAGGGAGGGCAGGGAGAGACAGCCGGCTGCAGGGACGCGAAGTGAACATGAAAGAAACGTGTCAAAGAACGGAGCGTGTTTAGTAATACAGGTTCTGGGCTAAAATTTTCATTGTGCACATTTTTTTTTCTTTCATCTTATTTTTCCCTCAAAGAGTATCCACAGTCTATATCTTTCCACGAGATTTCACAAAATATTAAACATCCACAAAAAAAATCCATGGACAGTGTACATATCCACAAAAAAATCCACAAATTTCGTGTTCAACTTGACTGTCCACAAAAGGGTCCACAAAAGTTAATTTTATCCACAAATTTGTGGATAATATCCACGATATGGCAACACTGGTTAGGTATTAATTAGGGGACGGGGTGGACGTGCTGACGGACGCAGTCATGGCTTTTACTTTCGACTATGTTGACGACCCAGACGAAAATTACTTGGCAGAGGTAGTTGGCGATGATGATGATGATGACCTTGCCTTGGATAGAGTAGCTGAGGGCGACGATGAAGATGAGGATCAGAATGATGACATAATGGATGAAGAAGAGTGGGTACCACTCAGAAACAGAAAGACACTGGTGAAAAATAGATTAATCATTTCTTTGGACCAATGCTTGAAAAAACAAAATTATGACGAATTTGTCCTGCCACACGAGCTCAGGGAATATACCTGCATTTTAGAGAAACCCCAGAGAAAATCAGATATCGGTAAGTCAATAACATGGACCAATCATACAGAAGGTAGGCATGTTGAGAAGATATTGCCCAGTGAAGGATGTTTGTTAGGAGAGGCAAGGTCAGCTAATACAGAAATAATGGCATGGGAGTTGTTTATAACATCTAATATGATTGATGGTATTGTAACCCGTACTAACAATAAGATTCAAGGCATAATTACCGAAATTTCTAATACTGAGTGCTGAAATACCAACACACGTCAAGGTGACTGATGCCATAGAATTGAAAAGCTTTTTTGGCCTGCTCTATGCAAGAGGCTTGTTGGGACAAAATAAATATTGCTATAAACGTCTCTTCATGGTAGGGTTTGGTCACCCAATATTTGGAGCCGTCATGTCTGTAAAACGATTTGGTTTCTTACATGCCAACATAACTTTTGACAACATTGATACCAGACACCAGAGATGGGTACACGATCGGTTTGCAGCAATTAGGGAGCTTTTTGAACAGTTCAATAATTGTTGTTCCTCAGTGCTAGAGCCAGGTGACTTCTTGACCATTGATGAAGCGTTGCATGGGTGTAGAACACAAACAGGGTTCAGACAGTACAATAAGAGCAAACCCGTACGCTACGGCCTCCTATATAAATCTATTAATGCTCTTAGATATCCATTTACTTTTAGGACAGCTGTATATTCAGGTAAACCTTCTGGAGAGCCAGGACCACACTACGTACGCGGTACAGTCCCAACAGTGAAAGCTCTGGTAAGTCAGTTACAAGCCTCAGTCAACCTTAGAGGTAGGATTATTTGTCTGGATAGATTGTACACCAGTATAGAGTTACTGGAGTGGTTTCAAACACAAGGTATCTCAGCCTTAGGTACTATAGATTCTACCAGGAAAGGCATACCACCAGAGATAAAGGCAGTCACAGAAAGGGAATATAGGTCATACCAAGTTTACTGGAAGAAACACAGGGAGGAAATGACACTGAACTATGTAACACCCACCAAAAGCAAAGGTAAGAAAAATGTGTTACTTCTGAGCACAGTCTTCCCTATATTAGGCATTACCAAGGATGATGATTTGAAAAAAACAGCTATATTTAAATTGTATGATTTCACTAAAGGAGGCACTGACATTATGGATCAGAGAATAAGTTTTCATACGGTACACACTAAATCTAGAAGATGGACTGTGAATACCCTTGGCTACATTCTCGACACTGCCAGAGTAAATTCACAGACAATTTATTCATTACATAATAGGACCCCCCCAAAAAAAAACTGCTTCAATCTCCTATGGCTGGCAGTTAGTGAAGGCATTGTGTAATCTGCAAATTGAAAGAAGAAAAGTTCAGGCTTGTGGTTTGACCAGGAATACAATAGCTAAGATGAATCTGATGCTCCGACAGGGAGATGTAGAGGAGGCTGCCCCACAAGTAATAGATGAGAATAGATCAGAGAAGCGGTGCAAATATCATTCATGCCTGGAGTCTATTTATGGTCCAGGATACACTCAGTATCGCCCTAAAGTAAAATTGTCCACGAAACAATGCCAAGTATGTCACAAGCACACCTGTGATCAGCATTTAAGTAAAGTATGTACGAAATGCTATGATAACATGCCCAATCAGTGAAAGTCTTGTTTTGGAAATTAAGAATGAATATGCACGTCTGCGAATATGTATAGATTATGACTGAGTTTACACTATTACGGATTATGTTTTTATGTTTAAAAAATTTCCTTATATGATAGATGTAAATAGAAATACGGAAGGTTAGGATTTTGCAGCATAAGAATCCTACAGCTTACTTATATTAGTTGTAAGTATAGAGTAATAAGGATGTTCGAATGTGTAGGATCAAATACCGTCGAACAATACATAAACTAGGAGCACAGGCATGGATAGCCCCGAGTTAACGGTTACTACTATTACTTTCGACCTGTGACGGGCTGTGGGTCACTGAGGGCCCTGTTAGTTAATTGGCACCCGTCGGGATCATTTTAACGTACCAGGGGTCGATGCTGCAGGGGGTGGATCAGCTGAAATGATGCATGGTCTCGCAGTGGAGAGAAGGAGCCGGGGCCTGATTGACTGCTGTCTCCCTTGAAAGTGCCAGGCAAGGCTCTGGACCTCACCCCTCATATCCACACTGTGCCTGTGCATTAACCAGGGAACAGCTTGTTCTCCGGTTAATAGAGATATAGGGTTTAACCAGAAAGCTACAGGCTGCTCTAAGCGCTTTAGTAATCCGGGGACTGGCACGTTTCCTGGTTAATAGTCTACTCGTAAGAATTTAATGGTGACCTCGCATGTATGGAGCTTTGGCTGGCAGCTGCATTTCCTCGTGGTGACTACTAACAAAGGATCAAGGGACTGACTTCTGGAGAGACTGACTGGCTGACCGACAAAGGTCTCAGTGATAGGCTAGTGATTGACCAGTGGGAAATTACTAATAAACTGACATCAGAAGGATAGTCTACTGACTGAGTTGTAGGTATTTAGGGATTGACTGCCTCACTTTGTAACAATTTATATATATTGATGATATTTTGGATATAACTATACATAATTGAATGTTTGTTATTGCATTGTTCAGAATACCCCTTGGGGCGTTGCATGAGCAGATAGAGCTACCGTGCCCTTTAAATAATTGGTTATAACTGAATATTTTTCTATGCCCTTCAATTTTAATTTGCAGTATTCGAATTTAGAAATTCCTATATATTTGTGACCGATTCAGCCTTCTCAAGGACCCCCTTCAGATGTAAGTAAGGAGAAACAGGTAGACCTTTATTATACAACACAGGGGCGGGAAGAACAGGAGGTAGGTATGGCACAAGGCTGTTGATGTGGAATTTTGCAATTATTATGTCTTTTCAAGCATTTTTCTCCAGTACTTCTACTGCCTTGTGCCTTATCTACCTCCTGTTCTCCCCGGCCCTTTCTTACTCGCCATACATTTGTATGATAAAGGTCTACCTGTTTCTCACTCCTTAGTTACACGTGAAGTGGGTCCATGAGAAGGTCGAGTCTGTTTTGTTCTCACGAATAGATTATATTTCACACACCAACACAATCCTCACAAACCACCACAGACCTCACACACCAACACAGTCCTCACACACCACCAGAGTCCTCACACACCAATACAGTCCTCACACACCAGCACAGTCCTCACACACCAGCACAGTCCTCACACACCAACACAGTCCTCACACACCAGCACAGTCCTCACACACAACATAGTCCTCACACACCAATACAGTCCTCACATACCTGCACAGTCCTCACACACCAGCACAGTCCTTACACACCAACACAGTCCTCAGACACCAACAGTCCTTATACACCAACACAATCCTCACACACCAGCACAGTCCTCACACAACACAGTCCTCACACACCAACACAGTCCTCACACACCAACACTATCGTCACACACCAACACAGTCCTCACTCACCAGCACAGTCCTCACACACCAGCACAGTCCTCACACACCAGCACAGTCCTCACACACCAACACAGTCCGCACACACCAACACTATCGTCACACACCAACACAGTCCTCACACACCAACACAGTCCTCACACACCACACACGCGTACAATTAATTAATAAGGATTATCTTTTACTTCTGTAATTCATTATTATATAATGGTAATGACATTTGAAAAATTAATGTAACCACTTTCTAAAGGGAGGAGGTTCGGGAAAGTGGTTGATGGGATACATAGCGAGTTGGGTTCTCGTCTTGTATCCTGGTAAGACACTTTTTTTTGAGTGTGGCCGAAACTCGCTTAGCTAAATATTACATTCAGTCATTAGAAAGAAGTATATAGTAGTATCATCATCATCATCATCATCATCATTATGTACTTTCCGTTTTTAGTCCACAACAGGACTGAACTCTTTACTTAGGGAGGTTTTAGTCAGGAAGCCCTAACCCACGGCCCTGCACCGTTGTTGACTTTATACTCGGGTTTTATTCGCCCCTGTGTAGAGCACAACTCTCATGTGTTGGGGAGGCTCCCCACACACAGTCCTTCTCAACAGGGTGAAGTCGATGGCTTTTCGTCTCATTAACTTACTGGCTCCCTTCAGCCTCTGTCTCTTCGCCGCACTGTTGCATCATTGTCTCTTTTCTATTGCTACTTAAATGGTCACTGCTCCTCTGAACTGTCTGCTTGCATCCCTCCACCACCACGGCGGGCACATAGCACCCGTCTAGCCAACAAACTCATTTCTTTTCTGTCCAACTCTCTAATGCAAGAGTTAACCGTTGCTCCAGTCATTCATGTATGCAACAGGTCAACTCTGGAATTGTCTCCATCTCTGTTTTTCTTACTGCCTACGGTCTCCACTCTTTCATACGCAGTGTGTCCAGGCATCTCGAAATGAATGGATCTTGAATTTGGCTCTGCTGTCTTGTTTTCTTCTTGGAGGGAGCAATTTGCAGGCCCCTGCCCTTTGGTTTCTTCTTTTTTGCATAAAAAAATATTTGTATGTATAACCAGTAATTATTTACATGCTTATATTATTAGATTTCCCTGACTAATACCTCTCTATCCATCAACTAGTCTACCTAGTAGTGGAAAAAGTAAATCCACTGAAAGTGGGTTTAGGAGTTATGATGGTGAGGGAGAAAGGGAGAGAATTAGTGGTGGACAGTGAGTGAGAGATATAGTGGTGAGAAAAAAGCGGTGGTGGTGAGACAGGGAGAGTAGGGTAGAAGGGAATATAGTGGTGAGTGTGAGGATGATGGAGGGAAGGAAGGTGGTGGTGAGGGAGGAAGATGGGAGGTGGTGAGGGAGGAAGATGGGAGGTGGTGAGTGTGAGGGAGGAAGGGTGGTGATGATGATGAGGAAGATGTGTAAGCTATCAATTCCATGTTATGGTCGGTGTGTGTGTGTGTGTGTGTGTGTGTGTGACAACAGTAAACGGTTCCTTGATACTGCAGCCCTCAGACAGAAAATATAGCCTACAACTTTGATATATGGCAAACATGATAAGCATTGGTGAATGGTAAAATATTTGGTCTTTTGATATTTACATTAATTTTAAATTTGATAATAGTTAAATGTGTGTGTGTGTGTGTGTGTGTGTGTGTGTGTGTGTGTGTGTGTGTGTGTGTGTGTGCGTGCGTGCGCGCGCGCGGGTGCGGTACGATATGTTTGGCGGCGCTTGCCTTGCAACGGCGCCGACGTGTCCGAATGCGTTCCTTTCACTTCGTCAAACCAATAACATTACTCAAGATTCTTTTCACGATACTAGGGTCGTAAATGTGGGAAATCGCCAAGAGTTGCATCGAATAGGGTTAGATCGCATTTGTTTCAGGCAGGGTACCTCCCACAACCGCAATTTGGGGGTGTTTTGGCGACTTTCACCAAGGGCAAATTGACTGTGTTCTGGCAGAAGAGGAAGAATTTACACACGTGACAACAGATTTCGTACCCCCGTACGCCTAATGGTTACCGCACAATCGCACTTCAAAGTTCAAGAAGTTTATGATAGTTACCCCTCGAAAACAATCGAAAACATGAAAACTTTGATAACTACCTATTATTCTTATTGAAACAGGTCAGTTCAAATTGTTTTGTCACACCAGCCATGAAAACAGGTGTATGTAGGTGTGGGGAGATTACTAGGCTGTGGGGAGATAAAGTAGGTTGTGGAGAGTAGGCCCATTGGTACGGGGTTGGAAATAACCAGCTTTTCGCATGAAAAGAAAGCACTTCATTGTGTTCTGTAATATCTACCATGAAAACAGGTGTGTATGTAGGTGTGGGGAGATAACTAGTGTGGTTGGTAGGCCTTCAAGGCATTGGTGGTAATTGGGGAGAAAAACTTTGGCAACAACCAAATTCTCTTGTGGGGACCCTCCATTTCAATGGGATTTGTCATACCAACCATAAAAACAGGTGTCGGGAGTAGCCCTACAAGGC
Organism: Coenobita brevimanus; assembly: GCF_032717465.1. NCBI lineage: Eukaryota > Metazoa > Arthropoda > Malacostraca > Decapoda > Coenobitidae > Coenobita > Coenobita brevimanus. The sequence continues at coordinate 29,863,808 of NC_137003.1, forward strand.
CTCATATTCATTCCAAAACTAACACAGACCCATATAAATGTTTATAACCATCAAGGATATCATAATAAAGTTGAATAATAAATGCATGCATAAGAATGAAAAAAAAAAACAATAATTTGTTTCCGATTTCTCTTTTTACTGTCCCAACTTCTCGTTACACATTTATCACACCATTACAATTATCACAGTATCGTTACACTTCTTCAAACTTATCATTACAGTTTCAGCAACAACCAAATTCTCTTGTGGAAACTCTCCATTTCATTGGAATTTATCACACTAGTTATGAAAACAGGTGTGTTTGTATGTGTGGGGAGATGAAACAGGTGCAGGGAGCCCTACAAGGCCTCATAGTCTTTCGAAAACTAACACAGACGGACACTACTCAGATGTGCTGATCTTGGCAGGTAGGGAGAATTAAAAAACAAATAAGATGCGTCGTATGTAGTACAACATACAGCATTCTCCAACTACGTGCGTACAGAAACTGGTAGGTACGAAGTGAGAAATGAACAGAATGAGGTGTAAAAATTTGGGAAAGGTGGATATAATATGAAACAGGTACGTACATCAGACCTGACACTTGGGGGCCTGTTGGGGGTTGGAAGGGTAGTGAGGGACAAGGAGGGAGAGATGGAGTGGGGTTTGAGGGGGGGGGGACGAGGCTAGCAGGGAAGGGAGGAGGGGCAAAAGAGGCTGGGAAGGGACACAGGTTGTTGCGTGGAGGGGTGGGAGAGTGATGGGGGACAAGGAGGGTATGAAGGGAGTGGAGTAGAGGGTGGCATGGAGGCGGCCGAGAGGGGGGTGCCCCCCCATCGCCCGGGTTGGTCCAATCCCCCTTCACGCCACATCAGGGGCGAGTTCTCATTGGCCTGAAGCCATGTACGTTACAATTGGGGTGGAGCAAGCTCCCCGCAGTTTTTTACAGGCCGTGTTCAATTGATGCGGTTAGGCATTTTGGCATAATACTCAAATCGCATCAATTGATGCGATTAGGACTTAAGGGGTTAAGCATGACTCCCTTCGATCTTATTATTCCCTCAATTCCTGAACAGTGAATTGGAAAATCAGTTTTTAAGTTGACTTCCTCAGGTCAAAATTTGACCCAGTCCTGTGACCCATTATTCTCAAATATAATTGGGAAACTCCTTGGCTGACCTTCATTTCTTCCGCCAAGTCTGGTTACAATTGGATCAAAACGATTTTTGCTGTTTCTTTAAAACACACACACACACACACACACGTAGACAGTCGGACTAACACAGGACGACCAAATCAGTTATACTCCACTTACTTCATTAAATTTCCTCTGCAGATAAGGTTTTTTGCAGGAACTATTTTTGTAACGAAAGGGAAGTAACAAATCCCCCTGTGCTGTGACAGGCTGCAGTCAGTGTCGTTTGAAGATTTTATTTGCATTGCATCAATAAATTTTTTCCACCTGAAAGTAAGTACAGAACATATACCACACAAAGGACCCTGAATGAATAAATCGACAAGAATTATTTCAGCTCATCCCTAAAACACCTGCTGGATAATTACAAAATCTATCAATTCAGCTAAGTGTGTTCTTTTCCTGTGTTCACAACCAACTTTATACAGACAGCAATGTTTTATTGTGTTTGTCAAAGACTTAATGATATACAGAATGTAAACTAGAGTTAGGGCCTTATGATTGTTTTCCGACAAGGATTCCTCGTATTAAACACTTTCTCAGTTGTATAAGTTTATGTAAGAGAATCGGGAGTTATAGAACTCTTTATATAATGACGAGAATAATGCCACTGGAATAAAAGTGATCGAATATTTGAGTGATAATGCACAGATGGTAATGCATAGCAGGAACATATTCGCTGTGGGCTGAACCCTGATGTGTTTAAGAATGGTAACAGTGTTTTTCTTGCTCGTTTGGAGCGCAAATCTCCGTCCTGTTGCCAGCGCCTGACCCACCTCCGCACGGTGGTTGGACTGGCACTCGTCCGCTCAGCTATGGCCCTGAAGGACAGCCCGCCCACCCACAGCCACACGAACCGTGATCGATCAGCAATGCCGGTTTTTCTGTATGACCGACGACGCTCAAGCATTCCTGCATCAAAGTGATACACTTAATAACATGGTTCAAGAGTTCATTCTCTTGAAGGATCATAATGCAAAACCATGATATAAAGAGCTTTACATACATGTTACACAACAATTCCTAGTGAACTGAAGCAGGTTAATATGGAATACTCTTTTATTGTCTCGAATTCCTAGTGCAGTGAAGCAGGTTAATACAGAATACTCTTGTATCTACACGAATGAATGAAATAGCGAATGTGATTTCAGAAGATGTATGTTGTTCTTGTTGCTGAGTAACCTCTGTCTGTCTGGCCGAGCAGACCCATCAACCATAGGAAAGCAACCGCTCCCACAGGGCCGTCTCGTCATGTAAATCGATATTCCCTTGTGGTAGGCAACGCCTCACCACAGCGAGGCGCAGGGGGAAGCGTGGAGATTCGATTCTCAGATCGATGCCTCATCTGCATCTCCACCAAGTTAACAGGGGCACCACAGTAGGCTCCACATCACCCACTTTTTTGGTTATATGGTTACCACCCAGCTGTGTAAATAGTTTTGGGTAACAGGGAACGATTAAACATGTTAGTCAGTGTGGAGCAAGTCACTTATTTGGGAGAGAAGAGTAATATCAGTACACCAGTCCTCTATGAGACAGCCCTAGCATGTATTCAGTTTGGATGGTGAGTGTTAGCGCCGAAGTGGTGGCATGTGGAGATGTAGGAGGACCACTGAATCCCAAGGATGACTACTGGGACTTGGGAATAGGACCTGAAGTCTTTGCCCAGAGTTGGACACGTAAAAAAAAAATAATAATAAATAAAAAGGAACATGAAGATTTGGAGAAATGGGAAAGTAGGAGGGCAAAAACAGAAAAGAATGATAAAATGAAGAAAGAATCGAGTGGACGATGGCTGTCCCCACTACAACCTGAAATGATGTGTAATAATATTGTATATTCTAACAGAGTCTGCCAAGTAACATTTTCTCTTAAGTACAATAATGAAGGCCCTTATAGACGACCGAGCATGACTGACAGTTATTTTGAAAGTGCAATTAATATTTTTGTTACCACATTTATTACGAGAGTACTCTGTCTTTATTAGATGACTGTTGTGCGGCGAGACATACGACAGCTGAGGCTCTGTGAATAGAGACAATGCTTCCTGCATTTGCGAGCCAAAGAACATGTTTCGTAAAAAATGTGAATGACTAAACATCGAAGTAAGAAAAGACCCATATTTTCACGTCATTCACTTCATCAGGGACAGATGATACAATTGCCTGGAGATTATAGAAGAAAAACTGCTAAAAGTCTATGAAAGTTGTTGATATGTTGAGAGTGATTACTCTTTGAGGTGCCGTATGACAAGCGAATATTCTTCTAGGCCTAGGTTCCATGGAAATGGGCAGAACTGAAAACATTAAATTAATCCTAGACATCATTCAACAGTGTTAAATATTAAATTTCTGGAACACGTACTTTCATCATTTGTGGCGAAACGACAGTACTAAAACATGTGGCCAACTAAAAACGCAATACAGAATTATTTAAAACGCGTATTATACTAATTTTCTTTCACAAAACAGTAATTGACTGTTACACTACAATCATCATCATAATAAAAATCACTCATCGTTAATAACTCGACCCTTTTACCCACACAGAGATGGGGCGAGGCCGGTCCTTCCGTTCGCTCACCATACCAGGTCACCATTTTCTTAGTCTCTGCACGCGGTAGCCGATTTTTGCTTAGTTATTGCAACCTTCAGACTATTTTATTTAGGTTACGATGAATTTTGTGGACTGAAGTGCATAGATATGAACTACACTCTTTCAGTACGAGAATGTTCATTTAATGGTAATTAGATGAAAATATGAAATGCGAACATCGGACTGTTCAAGTTAAATTCCATGTCTCCCGGCACTGACATTCGCGAAATAAAAGTGTTTTCACATTTTTTCTATTATTATGTGTTCTTGTGACCGTCTAAGCAAACACTCCCCTGCATTTTCATCAACAGGCACCATTTCATCCGCATATGACGGAGGACAGTGACGCATCCTCAGTTACACCTCTTGTAGTCTTCGTCCTCAGGATGGTATTCAAAGGTTCGTATTGTGGTTAGTTAAGGAAGCTCTGTATCATCTCTTCCTTAACGGTTTACTTTTAGATATGAGTGGTTAATACTCTTATGCACGTTATCTGTGCAGAGTATGAAATTATTGGAAAGACTGGAAGGATTTATGTAATACGAAGATGGACGGTAAGGTGTAACAAGGATAATAAGTCGCTTAGGAAAAGGTTTGAGGGAGCTTCCCTAACCAAGGAAATTATGGAACCTTGTTTTTTCGTAACAACATCTAAGCGATTTTGTCTGCATGTTACATCTCGGTACCGGCTTCTTTGTTACTGAAACATACTACCTTCATATTTAAATCGTATAATTAACATACAAGAGAATATTAAGAATTATATTTAAAATAAATTGCTAAGGAAGAGGTGCTACGAAACCTTCGCTGCATCTCAGCATACGACTCTCAGTTACATGCTTCTTCTCAGCGCCTTTCGTAGCACAAATATCCTTTATTCTCTGTGCAACTCTACATTTTACCCTTCGCCGCTGCAGGGAAAATCATTGAATAAATATTTCTCCTGACTTCAACACGCAACCATCGACTTCCATATCCCGGTCCTTATTTCACATCTAAGTGCGGATCTTGCCCAAACTTGGCGTACTCGACTTGCCATGGTTTCAGTTCACTTGTGGCATCCATGTTCCAAAGTTCTTCCATCCCATCGAAATTTATAAGTTTACTATACTCTCTTTTATCTTAAGCCGGGCCAGACTTCCGTCCGTTTGCAGCTAATTTCACGTAGGTCACTCTACGTCCATCTCATAGCGCTCCCTCTGACAGCTTCATAATTTAGTGGTAATGTACTGTTACAGCTCAGCATTCAAGATGGGGAGATGGTAATTTTAGGCAAAGCCAGAGTAAAAGAATATAGCACCTTATTTTTACAGATATATTTCAACAACCATAACATTACATTTTCACTTGCCGATACTGCTCCTCTCACAAATAACGAATCATTTGAACTATTTTCCAAAGACATCATCCACATTCAACAAGCAGGATGGCATCATTTGCACCGATCTAATTAATGCAGGTTTGAACATCTTTCCTTAGCTTTACCAGTTCATGAATCCAACATCCATGGGGATAACTTATTTCACAAAAACACTTAAATATATCTCAGACCATACGTATTTTTTAAACACATCAACCGGCAATTTTCTTCCCACAACACTACTTCTTTCCACACCACTACATCTTTCCACACCGTTTCATCTTTCCACACCGCTATATTTTCCTACACCACTACATATTTCCACACCACTATATCTTTCCACATTACTACACCTTTCCACACCACTACACTTTCCACACCACTACATCAATCCACACCATTACATTTTCCCACATCACTACTTCTTTCCACACCACTACATCATTCCACATCGCTTCATCTTTCTACACCGTTATATTATTCCACACCACTCCATCTTTCCACATCACTACATCTTTCCACGTCAATACACCTTTCCACACCACTACACTTTCCACACCACTACATCAATCCACATCGCTAGGTTTTCCCACATCACTACATCTTTCCACACCACTTCATCGTAAGCGTAACATACTGTACTATCCTTCTTAAAGACTTCCATAAATGTCATAAGCGTCAGGCACTCTTTCTCACCTGCCTTTTCCACTATATAACTTTATATATTTTTTATATACCGTACTTGAGTACTTATATGACACAAACTACCCATCGTTCATAACTCGCTATTTAATTTTGATAACCTTCGTACATTCTGTCACTATTTTTCCGTGTTTAAAATTATTCCAGATAGTTTTGACACAATTTCATCATTATTATTAACTTCAGTATAGATGAACAATCCCCAGCTGTTTCATAATATCTACTGATGCAACTCTCCTTATCCATGGTTTCTAACGTATATTGGATGGGTTCAAACTTGTTCTTTCTGTCAGTAATTTGTACCTGGAACTGAATGTCAGCCACACCAGCACCACACTCGCACCGTCACCCACAGCAGCACCACACTAATACCGTCAGCCAAACCAGCACCACACTAACACCGCCAACCACGCCATCACCACATTAACCCCATCAGCCACACCATCACCACACCAACACCGTCAGCCACACCAGCTCCACACCAACACCGTCAGCCAACACTGCGCCACATCTCAGTACTTACCAGCGAAGAGGTGCTGGTCTGGCAGCGGCGGTTGAGGCAGTCGGCCGCGCAGGATTAGGCGGCCAGTGACACGGAAACGCCGTCACGCTCGTATTTATTGCTAAAGACACTCGACCACGCATGCACTCTTACATACAGCTTTAATGTCTGTATATCTGACCGTGAACTATAGTAGATGGACGAATGAACAAATCTGTATGTTTGGATACACCCAAAATAACACAACGCATTTTTTTTTTTAACAACCAAAAAACCAGGCTACTTTAGGACAGATATGGCATTTTTGTTCCATGAAAATATTCAGAAGAGGATATTTCATACTTTGCTCATCACACACCTGCTGATATCCTTGGCACGTGTCCAATTTACCACAGGAGAAAAACTAATGAGGTTTTCCTGTCAGTTTCATCGAGTTCATTGCGGTCGATTTAGTTAAGTCATACGTCCCTCAGTAATGCCCTGTTGTATTTTTGTTCGTTGGACACCTACGAATCTTAAAGTGATATAGTGTATCTCAATTTATTGATCCTATTTGAACCCCCTATCCATATTTGGTAAGTTATGGTATTCACTTTACTCTCTGAGAATATTATCTACAAAGAAGCTATAGCTCTCTAATATTTTAAGACTTTTCTGCAACTGAATTTAATGTCATGAAAAGGACTTTAGATGCTTGTAGAAATAAAGCTTAAACGTTCAACATATTAACAACTGCGCACACGAGGTGTGGATGGTGTACTGTTGTACTTGGCGTGAGTGTGTCCTTCTGTCTTGTACCAGTATAACTCAAACACCTTTAATTCGCTTAGCACAAAAGTTGGTGGATTAGTTAAGCGCCAGTCAGCAGACTGAACAACGACTTTTTTTTTTTCTTTCTGAATAACAAGTCAGAGGTTAAGGTCCCCGTGGAAGGGTCAACGAGAAGTTTTATTCTGCTTTAGACGAAACTTAGCGGACTGGTTGAAAGTACAGCAAGAACCAAGAAATCTGATTTTAAGAGGAGCCTGTGGAGTCACATGGAGAGACAGGTTGACAAATGAGCATATAAAGGAGCGTTGTGGTGGGGATGTGGATGTGATAGGAAGCGTTAGGAGGAATATACTGAGGTGCTTTGGCCATGTGGAGAGGATGGAGGGTGAAAGACTTACGAAGAGAGTGTATGTGAGTGAGGTGGAGGGAGGGAGAGGGAGGAGAAGGCCGAGGATGAGACGGAGGGATCGGGTGGAGAGGTATATGAGAGAGGGGAGTGTGAGTTGGGAGCAGGGCAGTGAAATGGCGAGGGACAGGGCGACGTGGAGGCGATTTGCTTGTGACCACCCCGAACGGGATTGAGGCGTCTGGCAATAGATAAATAGATAGACTATCCATTTGAAGGCGACTAAAATTAAGTTCATCATTAGGAGTATGATAACACTAGTAGTCGTTTGTGTTTGTTTCCCTGGAGCTCAGATCATCTTCCCTGTGCCATCGACGCACCCATGTCAAAAGCCTATATCTACATGGCTCACGACTATAGTGGAGGAGCCTTGGTATAGTGGAGTAGCCTTAAATATAATCGACAATATTACTGAGACATTGCAATAATTTTTATGCATCACTATACGGGAGGAATTGCTGTAAGTCTTTAATATATACAATTCTTCATCCATCTGGCGTATCTAAATTGTAATGTCCACACACAGATCTAGTAATGGCGTTTTATTATGTGTGTTGTACATTAAAGCCACGAACAGTATACTATAACATAACGAGTGTTTATTTGTGCTTGAGTTCCTGGAATACATGCCATTTCTCCTATGTTAGCCAACCCCCAGCCCCTTTCAGTAGTAACATCTCCTAAGGCATTTGCCTTATAGTACAGGAAGCCATGTAAAAGCTTATTCATAAAAGTAAGTAGTATATTTTAGGCACTAACTTACAACGAAGGTGTTGCTGTAAGCTTTAAGTACAGTGAACAATATTCCATCCATTTAGCATATGCATCAACACTAAGGGGCTGTGAAGGTGACTAAAAATGCGTTCATCATTTGGAGTATAAGATAATCGATGTTTGTGCTTAGGTTTTTCTGTAGCGCAGATCGTCATCCCTGTGCCATTGACGGACACATCTCTGGACTATGGTAGCACTGGCCCGGTCAACTCTGCTATGGTCCTGTACGACAGATCGTTCATCCACAGCCGGATGAACCTCTGACACTCAGCCATCGCGGTTTTCTTAAATTGCGGTCGACGTTCCATATCACTGTCTGTATTTAGATTTTACATCGTTAATCATTTATTCAACATTATTCCATTTATTTATTCTGATATACACCAAGCGATAATATCTATTATCCTGTCAAGAATTAGGGGTCTGAGTACAAGCAACCCAGTCCAGACATTATGGCAAGTGACCATTTGTTTCACCCTGAGTGGCATTATGTGAGAAATAAGCCAACCCTCTCTCAGATATTACCACTTATGAAAAGCATCCAGTTGGAATATCTTAACCCATTAAATCTCCCGGTACTATTGGTTATGTGGTCGCCATCTAATTTTTTTTTTTTTTTTTTTTTTATGTGTCCGACTCTGGGCATAGGCTTCACAGCCTGCTATCAAGGCCCAGCAGTCCTCCTACACACCATACACCTGTACATGTCACCACTTCGGCGCTAACACCCACCGTCCATATTGAATACATGCTAGGGCTGTCTCATACAGGACTGGTGTATTGGTATTAGCGGGGGTATTTTTACGACATGTCGGCGGGTCTTCTGGTAGATCAGTGAAGCCTGATTTAATGAAATTCAAATCCTTAAACTGTTCCCTCCCCCAGCCGGGGTTCGAACCTGGGTCCGTTAGGACTGCAGGCCACCTCTCTACCGATTGAGTATTAATCAAGATGCTGGAAAGTACTATCACTTCTACTGAGGTCATTCTAACCGTCAGTAGTATGGCATGAATAATACTGGTAGCACCTGAGAAAACTAAACACATACTCAATCAGCAAAATGATATTGTATACCATATACGTATCATTCATCTTGAGGTATATTGGCTACACCACTGCCCAAATAAGAGTTCCTCCCCATACTCTTAGCATGTGTCACCACTGTACCACCAAATAATGTCACTGCCCTTCACACCAGCGCAATTCTGCAGGACCTGTGTAGCATAGCTACTTCAGTGAACTTGTAAAGGATCTCATGCGGGACAAGGTACGATATTTAATTTAGAGGATGTTTTGTCCGCATCCTAATATTCACCAACATTACAGGCAACAGCTGATGAAAAAGAACATTACCTAGATTGATGGCACTAGTATCATGCAAGATATTCTGTGCATAGTACTTCTTTCACACGTACCCTTGCAAATGTCTATCATCTACAGTATGTTCTTATATTATTTTCCAAGCTATTTCCATGACCCGAGGGGAGGGGAGGAAATGCCTGTCCCCTGAACGGGATATGTAGCATATAGGCATCATAACCCTATATTTTTAAATTATAGTGTGAGCTGTAAAGCCTGGAGATATGGAGCATAAAAACCATCCATTTTAATGGCCCACATGTCGATAATTTTCAAGCTGTACTACGAGTGATGAGTTGAAATATTTAAAAATGTACAGGGGCTTTCACACATTTAGGAGTCGGACGAAGAGTCACCAAGAGTTCAAACTCCTTGCAGATTCTTGTCATTTTGGCCTAGAACCCAGCAATCTAGGAGTGCGCCAGATGGGTGCTACAAGTAGCTACGCATAGCTTACGCATTGCTACGAGTTCCCTAGGGCAGCGCTATGAGTTGCTAAGAGTCGCTACGTATTGCTGAACCAAATGGTCCGTAATGGTCTACGAGTAGTCATGGGTAATTAAGAGTACTTAGAAGTAGTACAGACCCCACTAGTGTAGTTACGAGTGTGCTACGACCATCAAGAAAATGGTGCGAGTCTGTCAGGAGTGTCGGGCGAAATACATATATATATATATATATATATATATATATATATATATAATGTATATATATATACATATATATATATATATATATATATATATATAATGTATATATATATACATATATATCCAGGGGCAGGATCCCACTGCTACCTGGCGCATCCCCGGGTGGCAGATAGGGGAAGGCCTTGTAGATATACAAGGTACCGTCTTAGATGGCGTGGACCATGGGACCCCCTATAGATATATATGGCTCCACCGAATATAACGAATAAGGTGGCAGAAAAAATTACATCTCACCAGAAACTATGTGGCAGGGAGGTGAGATTATTTGCCACAATCCTCCCAACTAAACATGAGTTATATTGCAAAGTGCTTGACGGGCGTTCCTGTTGCATCATCGTCTATTAAAGGTCCAACCGCACTGCCTCCTGTGCTTATGGGCAGTGTGTCACCGAAAGTGAGTAAGCACTGTGTTGACAAAATAGAGACTGGGATATTAAACACTCTTAAATCCATGAAGATCTATGCATACAATGTAAGAAGCCTTGCTGAAGATTACAAACTTGATAACTTAATAGCTGAACTGGAAAACATTAGTTGGGATATTGTAGGTTTGAGTGAGACCCACAGAAAAGAAGAAAAAGTAATTCAGCTAAATGACAGTGGCCACCCATTTACCACACAGGAAGGGAAAATGAAAGAGTTAGTGGTGTAGGATTTCTAATTAACAGAAATCTTGCAGACAACATCGTTAAATTCAGCAGTGCTTCTGACAGAGCAGCAGTGGTTGTAATTAGACTGTGCAAAGAATATACCCTGAAAGTGATACAAGTATAAGGACCAACTTCTCAGAGTTCAGATAAAGAAATTGAAACATTCTATGATGACATCTCCCAGATTATGGAAGAAGAAAAGACCACTTATACTATACTCATGGGAGACTTCAATGCAAAAGTTGGAAAATCAAAAAATGGAGAAGCATGTATGGGAAAATTTGGAGTGGGAGAAAGGAACGAAAGAGGAGAAATGTTGGTAAACTTTGCAGAAATGTTTAACATGAGAATAATGAACACATTCTTTCACAAAAGAACAGGGAGAAAGTGGACCTGGAGAAGCCCAAATGGAGAAACAAAGAATGAAATCGACTTCATTATAGCAAATAAGAATAACACATCACAAATAATCACAGTTGTCAACAAAGTAAATATTGGAAGTGACCATAGAATGGTGGGTTGCACAGCAAGATTCAATTTCAAAAGTGAAAGAAAGATGATTTAAGACAAAAACATATGCCCAATAAAAGTTAGCGAAAACAAAGCAGCTTTTCAGTTGGAAATAAGGAACAGATTTCAGGCTCTCAGTAATGCTGAATGTGACACTGATGAGCTGAATGACAAACTAACAAAAGTGCTAAAAGAATCAGCGGAGGTAATAGGAAAACCTAATACAACCAAAGCCGGGAAGTATTCAGAGAAGACACTTGAGCTTATGAAAAAAAGAAAGGTAATGAAAATAAAAACAAAGACAGATGAAGTAGAACGAGTGGAATTAAACAAGCTTATCAACAAAAGACAAAGAGAAGAAAAAAGAAAGAGAAACATGGTTCAAATCAAAGAAACCATCAAAAAAGGAAAAAGTCTGAAACAGGTCCGAAATAAAATGGCACTTGGAAAGCAACAAATTACATAACTAAAAGACAAAAACGGTGAAGCCATTAACCCGCCCCGTCCCGGCCACTTTTCGACCACTGGTACCCCCCAATCCCGGGCAATTTTCGACCTTTTTTTTTTTTGCTAAAACTTTCGCTTTTGGTGAGAAACATCGAAAATTCATAGAGAAATCGCTCACCTGAGGTTTAAAATACTCATTACAGGTAGGAGAGCCTCCTTACCTTACTGGGTTTTCTATCAGGCTGGCACCAAAGAAAACGAGTTCTATGGGAGGATAACTATTTCACACCACTCATAAACGGTATTTATTTATTTACTGTTACGAATTTATATGTAGTACAAGAGTACATTGGTTTTCAAGCAGTAATATAGGCATTATAAGCATTGGTTCACTCACTAATACCTGACCTTTTTTTGCCACATTACCTGATCATCATTTCTAACTGTTTCTTCCTCTAATGCTATGTAAAGTTTGTCCTCCACATTGTCATTGATTGAGGAATCACTCTGGCCCTGAATTTCGTACTGTGGCATGACATGGCTATACTGGCCAGGTCACTGATAACAGGTGAATTGCTGAGAAAAGGGCATGCAGGGGGGGAGGAGGTCATGCTGGGTAAGGCATTGTCTCTGCCTGGCATCTTGTTGAGGAAGGTGTCCCGTGTATACGTACCAAAAATGACTCGCGAAAATTGAAAATTGTGCAAATTAGGGACCTTGCAATTGCAGGACGTTGAAGTACGTCCTCGGGATTAGCTGTGACAAAACGTGAGGACGTGGAAGTACGTCCTCGGGACGGCGCGGGTTAAATGCAGAGATATGATGCTGAAGAGAGTTAAGAATTTTACAAAGAACTGTATGCATCAAAGACAGTAGTACCAATAGCTCACTTTCTGTTGACACAAGTGAAATACTTGAGGTAACACCAGACGAAGTAAATATTTCTCTTAAAAATATGAAAGGAGGGAAGGCTCCGGGAGAAGATGGAATAGTAGCAGATTTACTGTTGGATGCAGGAGCAGAAGTACAAAATAGGCTTGCTCACTTATTTACCCAATGTATGAAACAGAAGAAAATTCCCAAAACATGGTGTAATGCAATTGTTATTCTACTTTATAAAAAGGGCGACTCAAAAGACCTTAGTAACTATAGACCCATTAGCTTGCTATCAGTCATTTTAAACTTTTCACTAAAGTCCTTACAAACAGAATAGCTACAAATTTAGAGGAAACCAACCTCCTGAACAGGCAGGATTCCGAAGCGGGTACTGGACTACTGATCATCTGCGCACAATGAATCAGCTAATTGAGAAAACTACAGAATATAATAAACCACTGTGCTTAGGTTTTGTTGATTACAAAAAGCCTTTTGACTCAGTGGAGCACATAGCAATTATAAATTCATGGCGAGAAGAAGGAGTGAATGAGGACATTTTAAAACTGCTCGAAAACGTATATAAAGAGGGAACTGCTACAGTTAAATTACATAAGAACTCAGAGAAAATTAAGATTGAGAAGGGCGTGCGTCAGGGAGATACAATTTCACCAAAGTTGTTTACAGCATGTCTAGAAAGTATTTTCAGAAAGCTAGACTGGGAAAACCAAGGAGTAAACATAGATGGAGAAAAAGCTAAACCATTTAAGGTTTGCAGATGGCATTGTCCTAATCTCAGAAAAAGCAGAGACATTGCAAGAAATGTTAAATGACCTGAACAGAGAAAGTCTCAAAGTAGGGCTAAAGATGAACCGGAGTAGAACTAATGTTTAATTCTCAAACACCAAAGAGCGTCATAAGAATAAGTGGAGAAATTCCTGAAGAAGTTGAGGAGTACAATTACCTGGGAGAAATACTAATATTAACGAAAGATAATGATAGCGAAATAAAATGACGCATTACAATTGGATGGAAAGCTTTCGGTAAACATAGAGACCTTATGAAAAATAGCTTACCAGTTTGTATGAAACGAAAAGTATATAACGAATGTATAATTCCAGCTATGACGGATGGTTGTGAGACTTGGATACTGACAAAATCGATGGGAAATAAATTAATTCGTTCTCAGAGAGCAATGCAAAGGTCAATGTTGGGAATATCTTTGAGAGACAGGAAAAGATCTACTTGGGTGAGAGAGCAGACTAAAGTCAAAGATATTGTAGAAGTTATAAAAGAACAGAAATGGAGGTGGGCAGGCCATGTAGCAAGAACAAGGGATAATCGATGGAGCAAAGAGGTTGACTGACTGGACACCAAGAGATGGTAAGCGTAGCAGAAAAAGGCCAGATAGGAGGTGGAGAGATGAGATAGAGAAATTTGCAGGGAAAACGTGGCAAAGTTTGGCTCAGCCAAGGAATTCGTGGAGAAGGTTGGGGGAGGCCTTTGTTCAGCAGTGGACTTGTAATGGCTGAATATATATATATATATATATATATATATATATATATATATATATATATATATATATATATAAAGGATGTGAAGCAGGTGCAGTGTTGCGACTTCCACAGATTTATCTGTAGATCAACAAATTTTGTAGTTATTTTCAGATTGTCAGATTTTGTTTGAAAAAGAGGCTCAATCGACGGATTTTCATAATGGAAGACATTTTCATTGTCATTACGGACTTCACATGCGTATGTATTGCTGGAAGAAGCAAATAATGACATTCTAACCTTCAAACGGTTTGGGTCCAGTCCTATACTGAGTTACTATGAAAGATTGTATTCGGTTTGTTATCAGTTAGCAAAGAGAATTAACCAGCTTCCAGGTAAGCTCATAACCAAGTGTAGTCAGATTGGATGGTTGATTTAACTTGTAGCCAAGGAGATCCAGTCCTGTCTCATAAGAAAAGAAAATCAAAATTTATGCAACCACTATTTTGTATTGAAGTTGTGTAACAGGCCCAGTTCCATGAGATGATAATCAACTGGCTAACATAGTCCATTTTTTCATTTAAAAAAAACCACTTCCTGCCACATTTTTTAAACTGCTATATAGTAGTGCTATTATATTATGACTAAATTCTGTTTTCAGCTTACGGTGTTGGTGGGTTCGAGGAGGAGGATGTGAAAAATATAGTACCAGGTAGTTCTCCATTTCCATTATATATTGCAAATACAGTAGTGGTTTTCACGAAATACTCCCTTTGGGAGGGCAACAGTTTTCTACAGATTTTTTGACATCCAGCTTCAGATATTCCAAATTTTTTGTGGCAACACTGTGCAGGTGGACTACTCATTCAATAGCGTGCTTGCATTCAGCTTAGACCTATGTATCCTCAACGACCATGGCCGGAGGTGACGACGGATTGAAACTACTGAAGCTGCAGGCGGATTTGGCATGTGATGCTGCCGACATCAATGTGGCAATATGTAGGCTGTTTCTTGAGAAGAAGAAAAGCAAGCATAAGGGGAGAACCCTTTGGAGAAGCTTATGGCTGCTACGACGTCCTATGTATGGCCAGTACGAGAAACTTATTGAAGAGTTGAAATTAGAGGACTCCCATAGCTTCAGGAATTTTCTTTGAGTGGATGACATGTTCATGGAACTGCTGGAAAGGGTTGGTTCCTGTATCGAGAAGCAGGACACATTCTGGAGGAAGTCATTGTCACCTGGGTTGAGGTTGGCCATCACTTTACGCTACCTGGCTACTGGAGATAGCTACAAAACCCTTTCATATGGCTTCAGTGGCCCACAATACCATCTCACTTATCATTCCCGAGACCTGCGAGGCTATCATTGCAGAGTACCTGAAGGATGTTCTGGCCTGCCCCACAACGCCGGACCACCTCAAAACCAAAGGTCACCGACTCCCAGCAAACTCGCAGTGACTCCTACCACACTTTTACCATGCTCTTGGCATATTCGTAGCGACTCATCTACAACTCTCAGCTACTCTTCGTAACTCGTGGATGAAAGGAAACGAAGCTTTTGAGGACTCCTGTGAAACTTCTACCTACTCTTGGAAGACTCCTTGCTACTTTTACCAACTCCTAGCGACTCCTAGCTACTCTTAGTTGCTCACATCGGTTCTTAGCAACTCGGAAAGGTTTTGCGATACAAGAATCCGTTGAGAGTAGCCACGACTTGCTATGAGTTACTAAGAGTAGTCACGAATGCCTTAGGCAAGGTAAAGAGAATGCTGAGAGGAAGATTCACCATCCCCAGCTTGCGCAGAGAGTGTGACGTCAAGCATAATACGACAGAAAGAGAGAATGGGAGCGTGAAAGAAAACGAAGGTAATGGTATACCAATGTAAACTGATGACTTCTGGATCAATTGGTAGGTGTTTGGTGTCACTGTACTCTCAACCAGTGATCTCTATTTTCAGTTGCTTTTCTCATAATCAGCTAGCTTACAGGCATCTGTGACATCGGATCTGTATCTGTATGACCCTGTATACGACATTCCCATATTCTCTGAAAACAGTTCTTCTTGAAGACATATTTTATAATACCTCAGAAACATAGCATTAACCTCTGCATGCAGTTTAGGATGCAAATAAAAGTAGTCCATATAAGTCAGGGAGCTCATATCACAGAGCACGTAGGTGAGCAACTGTCCTCACTCTCAAGCGGAGACCCTCAGTCTGGATTATCTGCGACGTCATGCGCAGATCGAGACACGTTTTTGCTCCCCGCCCCCACGGTGTGAAACTAACTTGTATTCTTTTTACTTTGGCCTTAGATACGCACTAGGAGTTATAAAAAATTCGTTGCGTTTCTCAAAAATTTTGAACATGTCAAAAACATCAGGAGTGCGCAAGGAGTCCCGAGACAGTGCCGGGAGTCCGTAAGAATATAGAGGAATTGTCAGGAGTAGAGTGCAGAGTGTCTCAAGAGTAGCAACTCTCAATGATTCTTCATCCGACTCCTGAATGTGTGAAAGCCCCTTATGGTAAGGTAAACGTCGGAAGAGTTCACCAGACTCTGAGCATCAGTGCTTATCTCCTTCAGCCTTTGGCACGTGACGGATTATTCATCCAGTACCTTGGCACTTAAGGCCACTGCATCATCAAGGTTACCATAGTTATTTCCCTTAAGTTATGTCCTAGGTGCTCATTTTACCTACAAAATCACACAGGGTGGCTGGACTTTAGTGTCGCGAGGCACCAGCAGCCCGCATCAGGATTCGTACCCTGGCTCAAACGGGCTGGGAGCATCGTAGCAAGCAACACTAACCATTCAGTTACTGCAGTTGTAGTACAAAGTTTTTCACGAGCCTTTAAAAGGATACTTATGCATTTTAGCTGAAGCTTCCATAATCAAAACCCATTGTTAATCCTGTAGTTTAGTTCGACCACCTCACCTGTTAACAATCATACATCTTTGACAGCAAGCATCCTGCCATACGAGTATGCCACTGCATTACGATCTGCATTGTCAAATAAACTCTCTTCCCCTCCTGGATGCCCAGACCTCGATAACTGATTTTGTCCACACTGTTCTCCCATCTTGGTCTCTCTCTCTCTCTCTCTCTCTCTCTCTCTCTCTCTCTCTCTCTCTCTCGTATTTTCTGTATCTCCTTCCTCACTAAATACCTACATCACTGTATTACACCTTTATCAGCCCATTCCATCAAACAGAGTGTAGTTCTTTCTACAGCATTGACCTTTGCTGTTTTGTCACCATGAACAGTGTTCCTCAGGCTGTCAATAGAACGGACCTTCCTCTAAGTCCCACGTCGTTTTGTCCCTCTCCCTAACCCTGCTATATACCATCCTCCGAGTTTCATTTACAGTTGTAGCCATCTCAGAATATTAAAATAGTTCCCATCCTCAAAGTCCTACCCCAAAGCTGAGTATGTGGTTTTCGTTTAGTTTAGCTGACGTGGGACTAAGGACGGTATTCTCGTCAGGTAAAGAGCCCCCGTAACACTTTCCCTTGCGATTTACTTTTGGATTTGGCTGGGTAATATCCTTTTATATGTCAATGGTTTAGAATATGGTTAATCAAAATAGTTTAAGTAATATAAAATAGAACAACAATGTGTAATAAGCATAATAAATCGCTTAGGATGCGTCAAAACATGCTCTCGAAAATACGTTGGCAACACGGCAGCTAACATGTTCGTGAACATGTTTGCAGGAGTAATTGAACAGATGTACGCAAACATGTTTCAGTGTAGCTTTAAACACTGGCAGCAGGGGCGGTGGGATAAGTGTGTCCATACCAGACAGCTGAGACTTCATCATGATGTTGCCAACATGATCTGGACGCTGTTGCTCCCAACATGTTTGCAGCGTGTTCTTTACTGTGTTCCTTACATGTTGCCAGCGCTTTTTCGTGCACACGTGTAGACGCGCTTTAAAAAGAAGTGCTAGAGTGGTTCCTTAGCCGACAAGATTACAAGCCTAAATTTTCAGCTTAAAAGAGGGTTTCTTTGCAATACAGTTAATGAAGGTAATAACTCTAATTACTCCTGGGTCAGCAAAATTTAAAAAGTCGTCACCATAATGAAAACATTATCCACTTCATTTCTCTGACGGGATTTATATAATGTTAACATCAGATGATTTATATTCCATTTCTGTACTGAAGTTAATGGAGGCTAATTCTGACCTCTCCATTTCGAAATTATAGAGTCCTAGGCTAGCAATTTGAAAAAAAGGCATCACAGTATTAAACAGATTAACCACTTCATTCCTTTGACATGCTGCTGTGCCTTACTCATGCTAATTTAATGTGATATATATTTCTCTCCTCTCTAGTTCGAAATTAATCTTGGGCCAGCAAAATGAAAAAAGGCATCACAGTATTGAACAGATTTACCACTTCATTTCCCTGACGTGCTTAGTACTGTACTCTTGCTAACTTCAGACACTTTATAGCCAATTCAGAAGATACTCCAATGTTAAGAAGCGATAATTGCCAGTTAGATAGCCGAGAAATTTCTCGACGTTTCTCGATGTTTGCCGTAGGCTAGTTCCGGTACGAGTCAGAGTTGCCAGTTTGCCTGCTGTTTGTGAGCATAATTGTTTCGAAAGTTATGCATTAATTTTTGTGCTCTTTTTTTTTTTCGTATAAGGTTTCAGTTATGTGATTGCTTGCTAAATTATGGAATTTATATTACGTTTGTATGCTAAATAATTTACAGTGTTATGTAATGTAAGATAACTCTGGCATGTTTTAGATATCTGTGAGTTGGCAACTGTTGTTCTCGTACAATGTAGAAAACACTAGAATATAGGAAGCTTATATAGGATGGGGAAGTGACTAGAGCAAGTTCAGTACGGTTTCAGTTCAGTTTGAGTGAGGTTCAGTCGGTTTTCAGTTTAGTTTGAGTGTAGTGCAGTGTTCGTGCTATATCAGTGAAGTTCGTATATTTTCGGTACTTGTGAAGATACTCAAGTGTTGTTGGCAAAAAGTAAAGTGTTGTCAAGCGTTAAGTGTAACTGCAGTTAATAAAGTCTGTATAGCTCCAGTGCTTGTGAGAACAGTGACGTGAAATTGGAAAGCATTAAGAGTAATTATTTGGAAAATAAAGACAGTGAACTTAAGAAGCCAGTGTTTATTTACGACGCCTGAGCTGATCTTGTTTACTGTACACCTAAAGGCTGATCATAGGAAAACAACTCACTGGGCAACATCCTTCTACTACTGTTGGAGTCTGTGGCAGTGTGGAGGTGGGGGGCGTAACACTGGTGTCAGGTGTGTGGATTATTGAGGTCTGCAGTGAGTCTAACTCTCGACATGGAGGTAGGTGTGCAAACAAGATCCTGAGCTGGGCAGGAGGACGAGATGTCATTGGCAGCAATTATGAAGTTATTACAAGCTTCAAAGAAAGAACTTAAAGAACAATTACAAGCACAAAGTGTACAACTACAGGCAGAGAATGATGGACAGAAAGAACTCAAATAACAATTACAGGCACAGAATGAAGGACAGACAGAACTCAAAGAACGATTACAAGGCCACAGTGAAGAACAGAAAGACCTCAGGAACGATATCAAAGAAGAACTGCAAGCACAGAGGGAACAACTTCAAGAGGCATTACAGGAGCAACAGATGGAATTACAACTAAGAATGCAAGGACAGCTGCATGCTTTCATGGGGGAAATGAAGGAAGAACAGCAACAGTTTAAGGAGGAAGTAGATGCCAAGCTAGAGCAGCAGAAGTATGAGGTAAGCAATAATGTGATGGAGTGTAAACAGCATGTAGACAACCAGCTAAAATTTAGTGAGGAAATAGTGACGGAGTTCAAACAGCATGTAGATAACCAGCTGAAGCATGTAGTTGACTGTGTGAAGATAATTAGTGAGAAAATCGAGGCTGTAGAGAAATATTGCACTGTTGAGCCTCAGGTTAGTGTACAGGGAGCATATTAAAGGAATGGACAGTGTATGGTGAATCTTGATGGATCCCAAGCATCTAAATGTAGCATTACAGGGTTGCATAATCAGAATGCAGAAGTTTTAAGTGGTGGCCTTAATTATGATGCACCAGTTTTTAGGCCCCACACCAGTGAAGTGTATGGCTATAATGGGGGTACAGTTAAAAAGAAACCTGAGAAATGTGATGGTAGAGTATCTTGGGAAGTCTACCGTGCACAGTCTGAGTTACCTGCGGATCAGAATGGTCAGGATGAAAGGCAGGAGACAGTGCAGCTTGCTACTAGCCCTAACGGTGCTGCCATGGAAATTCTGGGTCAGATGTCAGTGATCTAGAGGAACAGTTACCAGTCCCTAGTAGAAGTGCTGGAGTGCAGATATGGAATCATATACCAGACTGAGGTCACAGCAAGAATCCGGAGCTGTGTACGGGCTCGAGGAGAATCTCTTCAGCAGCTTGCTCCTGACCCCTAGAGTATGGCATATAAGGCATACCCTGGAGCTACACCTAACCTGTTGGCTATTCTTCTAAGGGACCAGTTCATCGATGCTCTTGACAGTGCAGAGTTGAAAGTGCAGTTGAAGCAGGCACAACCCAGAAGCATGTAAGAAGCACTAGCCAGGGCTCTAGAATTTGAGTCCTACATTAGGTTCAGTACGCCCACTTTTCAGACAAGTCGTAGTGCAGGATTCAAGGTAAGAAAGGTGCAGGTACAGGAAGTGAGAAATTTTGAAGGAAGGTACTGGTACTGTGAAAAGACAGGACATCGGAAAGTGGATTCCAAGAAGTGGAAGAGAGAACAAGAGAAGATCAGGGGAGATTGCTGGTTCTGCGGGAAGTTGGGACACAAGATGGTTTGATACAAAAGGAAGAAGGAGCAAGAATGGAACAGTGCAAGGATATCTCAGATTGCAACAAACGGGTGTTGAACATGTAGTGAGGTGGGACACTTCAGCAATGAGTGTCCAGTTGAGGGATGAGGGTAAATTAGTGAAGGCTGGTGATAAGAGGCAACAACCAGCCAATTTTTCCCAAGAAGCCCCACCACTGAGGAAATGCAGAACCTTGATGAATAGTTTGCGAGAAGGCGGTAGAACAGATGGCAAGGAGTGTAGTGGAAATGGGAATCTCGGCAAGACATGCCACCGTATGGTAATGACATGGCCAGCATCAGATGAAGAAGACCTGAAGTGGATGCAGATTTACAACCTGTGCTAGAGTGGCTGCAGCGGAGTACAGTGTGACCACCATGGGAAGAAGTTTCCAGGTTAAGCCCTGTGACCAAGAGGTACTGGAGTCAGTGGGACCTTCTTTGTTTGAATAAAGAACTACTGGAGCGTCAGTGGGAGACACCCAATGGCCTCAGCAAATATTGGCAACTGGTGATTCCGAAGAAGATGAGGTCCGAGATCTTGAATGATTCCCATAACCATATCACTATCGGATATCTGGGAGTGAAGAAAACTCTATGCCGGTTGCGACAGAGATTTTATTGGATTGGCATGTGTCAGGATGTTGAAGAGTGGTGCTGGGCCTGTGTTGTTTGTTGTGCCAAGAAGGGACCCAAGAAACTTGGTTGCATCCCTCTTCAGCTGTACCAAGTGGATGCCCTGATGAAAAGAGTTGCCATTGACATTGCTGGACTTTTGCCACTCACTGAGAGAGGAAACCGGTATATATGTGTCACCATGGACTTTACATGGCCCGAAGCCTATGCTATCCCTGATCAAGAGGCTGCGACTGTTGCACAGGTGTTGGTTGATCAATTTTTCTGTAATTTTGGGATGCCACAAGATCTACATTTGGACCACAGTAGAAACTTCGAGTCTGCTGTGTTCCGTGAGTGCTGCAAGTTATTGGGGATCAAGCAGACCAGTACAACTCCATTAAGCCCACAGTCAGATAAGATGGTGGAAAATTCAACTGGGCCCTAGGACAAGAACTGGCCAAGTACTGTGTATAGGGACAAACAGAATGGGACCAGAAATTACCTGCGTTGTTGATGGCATATCGGTCTGAATCCCATGAGTCTACCGGCTACTCTCCTGCAAAACCGATGTTGGGCCACGAGTTACGTTTACCAGTTGACTTGTAAATGGAAAGAGCACCTAGTGAAGAGCTTCCTACAGACACCACCAGCTATGCAACGCATCTTCGGGAAAGGCTGACTGATGTACATCATCAAGTGTGAGGAGCCCCTAACCTGCCGTGTGCCAGTGCCATTTTAAAACGGTCAGACATAAATCTGCGGCCAGTGACAGTACCGTTTTGAAATGGATTAAAATAAGAAGATTCACTGTGACCACATTTTTCAAGATTCGCGGGAAAAAATTGGCAGGCATGTATGGTAACTGTTCCTCTACCATCCCCCAGGCTCCCAAGGCCATACACTCACTCGCTTCCCTCCTCACGCTCGCTCTGCCTCATTCTCCCTGTGTCCCTCACCCAGTCCTGTACATAGTGAAGGCATTTTGTAAATATTGTCACATAAATGTAAGTTGTAAATATTTTCTTGTAAGTGTAAGGACTATTAGTGGTAGGTGGTGGCAACCATCATCCACTCACTTGATGTAGTGCTGCCTACTTCTTCTTTAGCCTTCATCATTCATTTTCTGTGTCAACCCTCCTCTCTTCCTATTTCTCTCATCTCCCCTGTCACTTCTTATTGCTTTTCTTTCCGTTACTGGTGGCTTTACATTGAGTGACAAGCCAATGGTTTCCTGTAAGCCAAGAAACCATTTACAGTGCTGGGTGGTAACCATATAACCAAACCATACGTGCTCCCTACGTGTCAACAAGTGGGTTGGTGGAGGGTTAGTGCCCCTCCCTGTAAAACAAATAACTCAGAGTCAAATGGCCACCCCTTACGGGATTATGAGGTCTGGCAATAGACAGATAGATAGTAAGGACTATATAGTAAAATCAAGTTGTAAAAACTTTTTTGAAAGTGCCAGGACTGTACATAATGAAGTCAGGTTGTACCTATCTTCAAGTAAGTGTAAGATAATGCATTCACAGTGAGAAAGACACGCAAATTGTGACAGATGTTGAAGTAATAAGTTATCAGAAATGTGTGCTGAACATTGCTGTACCTTCCCAGCATAAATACCTCAGTATACCTTGCATAGAAAATGGCTTTCTCTCACCTATGTGGTGAGCGTGAGAGAGCGGAAATACCTGTATATGAGTATGCAGGACTTAATAAACCCCATTTCTGAGCTTCGGTGAACATTTTAATGATGAAATTCAGTGTTTTCACATCATAATCTATCATCTTAGTCAAATAAAAAAAAAAAAATGGCCAGCACAGAGGCGACCCATAGGGGTAAAAATAGCTGGCATGCAGTGGGTTAAGTTTTCAGAAATGATGAAGTGCAAGTATGATGCCAAGGCAAGTGAGGTGAGCTTCAACCAAGTTTGGTTATACAATCATCAGCGAAAGGACAGTCACTGAAGGTGCAAAGCTCATGGGATGGGCCTTACCCTGTGTTGGACCGCCTATCAGATGTAATGTATCGGATTCAGGGAGGCAGGAAGTCTCGCCCAAGTGTGGTACACGTGAATTGTCTGTGGCAGTACCATGGGCAAGGACAGCGCAGCTGGGACGTCTCCAAGGAATCGTGCTTACTCACAGCCGAGGATGTGGAGGAGGACCAAGGAGCTGAAGTGCAAGAGGACAGTGACAGTTTGTCAAGAGAAGAAGCGAATCAAGAAGAGGACAAAGATCTTCCAGGAGGAGTGGACTGTGTGGAGGAGCAAGTACGCTGTCAGAAGTGGCATAGAAGAAGACCTGATAAGTTGAAGGATTATTTTGTGTATAGTCAGATGTTTCATTAGGATTAGGTTTATGTTTGTGTATATTGTGCAGTTTTGTTGTGAAAACAAAGGACTAGGGAGGGGGTAGTGTTAAGAAGCGATACTTGCCAGTTACGTAGTCGAGAAGCTTCTCATTGTTTCTCGATATTTACCGTAGGTTAGTTCCAGTACGAGTCAGAGCTGTCAATTTGCCTTCTGTTTGTGAGCATAGTTGTCCTGTAAGTTATGCATTAATTTTTTTGCTCTTTTTTTCCGTATTATGTTTTAGTTATGTGATTGCTTGTTAAAATATGTAATTTAAGTTTGTATGCTAATTAATTTACGGTGTTATGTAAGAAATCTCTGGCATGTGTTGGATATCTGTGCATTGGGAATTGTTGTTCTTGTACAATATAGGAAGTTTAAGGATGGGGAAGAGACTAGAGCAAGTTCGGTCTGGTTTCGGTTCAGTTTGAGTGAAGTTCAGTCGGTTTTCAGTTTAGTGCAGGGTCAGTGCAGTGTCAGTGAAGTTTATATATTTTTGGTACTTGTGAAGGTAGTGAAGGGTTGTTGGCAAACAATGAAGTGTTGTCAAGCGTTAAGTGTAACTGCAGTTAATAAAGCTTGTATAGTTCCAGTGCTTGTGAGAACAATGAAGTTGGAAAGCATTAAATGTAATTATTTGGAAAATAAAGACAGTGAACTTAAGAAACCAGTGTTTCTTTACGACGCCTGAGCTGATCTTCTGTACTGCACACCTAAAGGCTGACCACTGGAAGAAAAACTCACTGGGCAACGTCCTTCCTACACTTAACACTGCTGTTGGAGCCTGTGGCAGTGTGGGGGTGGGGACGTAACACCAGGAACGAGAGGGAATAATTACAGTCTTGGTTGATCGCTTCAGTACAAGAGGTGTTTCCTAAGCTAAATGAAGTCCTTAGTCGTGTACTGGAGAGGAGAAGGCTTAGGCCAGTATTCACGCCGGATAAAGAGGCTCCCTAACACCTCTTCCTTAATTATTTATTTTTGGATATGGAATTGATGTCCTTTTGTATGTTGTTTATCCTGAATATGGTGGTATATGAATGATTTAAATGACACAGAAGAGGATATTAAGATGCAATAAGCAAAATAATTCGCTTATGAAAAAGTGTTAGAGAGCTTCATCAACGGACGAGAATACGGCTTTAGGTTCATATTCCGGTCTGTTAATAAAGCTCCTTAGCACCACTTGCCTTGCGATTTATTTTTGTAATGTGGCTGGGTTAATATCCTTTCATATTATTGCTGAGTATGGTGTTATTTGATTTAAATGACGTAGAAGAGGATAATAAGGTGCAATAAACAAAATAAATCACTTAGCAAAAAGTGTTAGGGAATTCCACAACTCACAAGAATAGGGGCTTAGATCCTTATTTCGCGTGGCACTGGAGCTTCATAGCACCTCTCTTTGAGCGATTTATTTTCCTTGCTACACCTTTACGCCCTGTTATATGCTATTTATATATTTTCAGTAATGACATACTTTCCATCAATAATATACAGGAGGATACTGAGGTGTAATGTACTGAGTAAATCGGTAATACAGATGCGCTACGAATCTGCAAAAAACACTTAAAATACGACTCTCAGTTCCGTATTCTTGTCAGTTAAGGAAGCTTTCTAACACCTTTCCCTGAGCGATTTAGTTTGCCTATTACACTTTGCCCTATTCTTCAGCTGCGAGTGAGACAGTCAACCACGCAGATTCGTTCGTTCGTTCGTTCGTAAGATTCCCTGCACCTATAATGCAGGCCGGGCCATACATTAGCCCGGTCAGTGGGGTATGGGCTGGTTAAAAAACTGTATCGGGGGAGGACAGGACCTGGGGATTGCCCAGCACACACGTCCTGTCTCCTGGCTGGCTTTGTCGTGTGTGTGTGTGAAACCACGCAGGGTCAGGCTGCAAGTGACGTACGATTATTAACTTACACACACACACACACACACACACACACACACACACACTGCCAACGAACTTACAAGAGGTATCTCTTATGCATGTTTATTTCCTCATTACCATACATGGATGAGTTTGCCATGTCTGCTGGATCTCTTATATCGTCTTCATCTGTTGTCAACATTCGTCTTGACCTATTGAGTATAGTGATATCTCTCATAAATGTTTCTTGATACTCTCAGACGATTATAATTAAATTCGAAGGTACTATTTGATTTGAAAGGATAAGAAACTGTCTTCATTAACCGTATCACTGCTCGGTGCCCTTCCCAAGTTGAAGAATGTATATTTTTTGTTGCATGCTTATGACTGAAATGGAAAAAAAAGACCTCATTGGACGTAGGTGCATGACCTCTGGATAGATGCTAATTATGTTTTGTATGGAAACAGAGTCTGAAATCGAAATATCAGTTAAGAGTTGGAGATGTCTCCCTTATGCCCTGTACAGTACATCTCTCTTTTGAGTCCACACAGTCTAACCAAAAGCATACTTTAACCCGCCCCGTCCCGACCACTTTTTGACCACTGGTACCCCCCAATCCCGACCATTTTTCGACCCTTTTTTTTTTTGCTAAAACTTTCGCTTTTGGTGAGAAACATCGAAAATTCATAGAGAAATCGCTCACCTGAGGTTTAAAATACTCATTACAGGTAGGAGAGCCTCCTTACCTTACTGGGTTTTCTATCAGGCTGGCACCAAAGAAAACGAGTTCTATGGGAGGATAACTATTTCACACCACTCATAAACGGTATTTATTTATTTACTGTTACGAATTTATATGTAGTACAAGAGTATATTGGTTTTCAAGCAGTAATATAGGCATTATAAGCATTGTTTCACTCACTAATACCTGACCTTTTTTTGCCACATTACCTAATCATCATTTCTAACTGTTTCTTCCTCTAATGCTATGTAAAGTTTGTCCTTCACATTGTCATTGATTGGGGAATCACTCTGGCCCTGAATTTCGTACCGTGGCATGACATGGCTATACTGGCCAGGTCACTGATAACAGGTGAATTGCTGAGACAATGGCATGCAGGGGGGGGGAGAAGGTCATGCTGGGTAAGGCATTGTCTCTGCCTGGCATCTTGTTGAGGAAGGTGTCACGTGTATACGTACCAAAAATGACTCGCGAAAATTGAAAATTGTGGAAATTATGAACCTTGCAATTGCAGGACGTTGAAGTACGTTCCCGGGATTAGCTGTGACAAAACGTGAGGACGTGGAAGTACGTCCCCGGGACGCCGCGGGTTAAGACATATTAACCTTCTTGTGTCAGGACTCTAAAATAGCATAAATAATAGCTAGTAGCATAGATGTAATCTTGAAGGTTAAGTCAGTCATGGCTAGGGCCGGCAGGAAATACCGTCTACACATTCCCTCTGAAGAATGTGCAGTCTGCACCTCGTGACGCCTGATAGGAATACACACATACACACATACAGGCTTCAAGAGCATTTGGCAACTGTATAATCCACGTGACAGAAGCTCTCATATACGAGAGAGAAGCGAAAGTCAGAAGGCGAAAAAATAATATATCAGTCTTGTAACAGAATATAGAGTAGTCGTAGCCGAACTGTAGTGTTTAGTGAGTAAATATGTGAGGAGATAACCTCAGTTCACTTGTAGTCAATGACAGGAGAAGATAAAGATGGATACTGGGGCTTGATTGTAGTTTATTTCTTCAGAGGGAATATCTCAAAATTTGCACGAAGTTAACTTCGTGAGCCTGACCAATTTTAACACCACCGTGCTTCTCTCTCAGTCTCCTAATTCTTTCTCTCTACTTTCTCCTCCAGCCTCCTAATGCCTTCTATCTTCTTCTCGCTTCTCTCTCGTATATGAGAGCTTCTGTCACGTGGATTATACCGTTGTCAAATATTCCAGAAACCTGTGTGTGTGTTTGTGTGTATTCCTATCAGGCGTCACGAGGTGCAAACTGCACATTCTTCAGAGGGAATGTGCAGACGATATTTCCTGCCGGCCCAAGCCATGACTGAGTTAACCTTCTAGATTACATCTATGCTACTAGCTATTATTTATGATATTTTAGGGTCCTGACACTTGTAAAATGAAGAGCATCTATTCTTTTGAAATAAAAGGCAAGAAAGTAGGAAAACTTTTGCAGCTTTGTTTAAGTTGTGGATAATAAGTTGCAGCTTCAAGAATTGCCTAAGACAGTTCATCATTATCACCATAATCATCATCATCATCATCATCATCTTAGTTTTCATTACCACTTTCATGTCCATCATCATCTTCATCATGAACATCATCAACATTATCACCATCATCATCATGAACATCATTATCATCATCATCTTTATAAATAACCCATTTCCAATCACCAATACGTGTGCTCCTAAAATAATGGGATGGATAATTGACACAGTCATAAGTGATGTAACATATTTTTAGTTTCCCATGTGCCACGTTTGGCCTGTGTTAATATATTTATCGTGTTTATAAATAAATTTTTAAGGAACTGTACGGCATCAATATCTTTTCATAAAATATACGAGTACATCTGTGAAATACAGTTCCCGGCCATCCTGTATGGGATCGAGGAGTCTGACAATAAACTGATAGGTAGACGGATATACAGACACTGATTAGCTGGTTGATTGATTGATTGATTGTTCTGTTGTAGTTTTTATATTTACTGAACAATTTTAGTTATATTTTATTCATCCGTCCAATTGTGTACACTCGCAGACAAGTCATGCACTAGTAATGAAAACCGAAACAAAGAACGAAGTCAAGGAAAATAGAATAACAAAATCATGTACTAACAATTGCCTCTCGTCAATTGAATTCATGTTGCGCGATGAAAATTAATAGAAAGGCTTTGTACTTACCTCTATCTCTTATTCCTGAAACAGTAACTAACAATAAGGAAATAAAAGTTTATGATCATTATCTTCATGTAGGACAGACTTTATTTACGGTAAAATAATGCGTATGGGCAAATTCTACGGTGTCCTGGTCCTAGATAGACAAATTGTAGTTAGGGTATAATTTTCCTCTCGTACCTAAGACTAACTTACATTGGAAAACAAGGATACATGGTAAAAATCTCCATTCTCCATGCTCCTCCCTCCATGACTAATCATAATTGCAGGAGAGAGATGATCTTCAGTTTGTTTAAGAATTCTACGTACATAATATTTGAAGTGCCATCAGAGGGTTCATATTTCCTTACCCTTGTCAGTTAATTTATTTTCTATACTACAACTTAACCTTCTCACATTCATATCGCATTAAGCTTGACTGAATCCTCCAATTACATACTGTACAATAGGATACTGAAGTGTAATGCAAGAATAAATTCCTAAGCAAGAATTGTAACGTGACAAAGTCCCTTAGAATATGATACTAAGAATCACTGGGTAAGGCGGGAATAGAGAATCTCCAGGATGAGGACAATGATGCCTGCTGCCCCACCCCCAGCCAACACCACCAGCATGCCCTGAAATGTTGGTAGAAATTGAGTGTTATTTTTATTAAGCATCACCTTGTATGTGGCTTAAGCTTCTTGTTTTAATATTATTTTTTTTACTTTTTTTTCTTCAATTCTGATTATATTATACATGACGGTACCCTATGATATCCAAAGTCCATATGCTAAAGATAAATGTCCTTGACCTATTTTTGAAGGTAATATACTAATTATTATTAAAAAAAATGCATAATTGAAATTGAAATGTCTCAGAAACTAACTGAGATACAGCTATTTGGTTGGAAATCCTATGGTATAAATATTTGCTGAATAATTCTGGCTTAATATTTTGCCATAGAGCTTAGGGGAAAGTACCAAATTCAAATCTGCTCTTTTTCTTTTTTTTTTGCAATACGTTTCAGAGGAAGCCACAAACGCTTTAAAGCTGTACCTTTCCTCTTATGATACGAAAGGAATATGGTTACAGTTAAGCATACAGTTAGCCAGTTATTGAGACGTATAATTTGCAAATGCATTCTTCGACACCCTTGTTTTCAGAGTGTTGATGTTACACAAGTTACCTAAGGGTCTTCAAATCTTGTGTATATTACACATACCTATTTAACTGCATGATCTTACTGCTGAGGGATCTGCGGGTGCTGCATGTCATTGATGGTTGTGTCGAGACCTGCCAGCTTCCTTCTGGGGCCGCCTTGTACGAGAAGGAGCTTAACGCAGTTTTAGGTGCCCTAAGACACGGCCACTTCCACCGCCACCAACGTGTGGTCATCCACACAGACTCGCTCTCGGCCCTGCACGGTCTCCTTGCACGACGTTTCCCTGACAATGTGAATCTGCTGTCCTCCATACTAACAGTCGCTGACTCCATCATTCAGAGTGGAGGGGATATCCACCTACATTGGCTGCCTAGCCATGTAGGCATTGCTGACAATAAGTGTGCCCATGCCGCCGCTCACTCCGCAATGCTCCACCCTACCGTCACCTTTCCTCTCAGGACGAGCCGTTATCTGCTGAAACGCGGAGTCAACAGCACCATCCTCTGGCTCATGCAATTTGACCATGAGACACAGGTGGCAGAGGGCTCTTGCTCTGCCTCCTGGTATGCTAGGGCTACAAACTACGAGCCCCTCGACACTCCCCCTCACACACCTAATTCGCTCGTTGTACAATTATGCTGCCTACGGCTCGGCTACCCCTGCTACTCTCAAATAGCGGGGATTGCCCCTGAACCGTACTCTCACTGTCACAAAATGGCTTACTGGCCACTCCTCCACTTCTTGCTTGACTGCCCCTCCACTGCCGCCCTCTGCTCCACGTTAGATGGTAGACTCGTAAGAAGGGTCACTCCCTTTGCCACTGCTGCTATCGTTGCCCTTGCCCTGACCTCAGTCCTGCTCAACGCTGGCCCAACTTACCCTCCACCTCGTTAACCTTTCGCTAGTGACAACACTATAGGTGGACGATTCCACTCCACCATCAGCAGCTCTCTTTGAGCCCTATTAATTTTAAGATTCGCTCTGGTGGGCCCTTATTTGGCCTGGTCCTCCCTAAGGGAGATAAATCTAAACAACATCACTGCATGGCGAAACTTACTGATTGTGGCTACACATTAACCCACGGCGTCCCGTCGACGTACTTCCACGTCCTCACGTTATGTCACAGCTAATCCCGTCGACGTACTTCAACGTACTGCATTTGCAAGGTTCATAATTTCCACAATTTTCAAAATTCGCGCAAGATTTTCGATTCGCCCACGTACCCAAGCCTCCCCTACCTGCCGCCAGGCGGGCAGCGTCCTAGACCCCGCGTGACCCGTGCTCGCCCTTGTCTCAGTCACTCACCTGCTAGCAGTGACCCAGGTCAGACATGGCGCAGAAAGGTCTCTCAGACGAGGAAATTGCATCCGCCCTGGAAGCCTTCACTGGAGACAGTGATTCTCCACTCGACGATGATGTGGTAGATCGCGATTACATCCAGCCAGAGGAAGAAATAAGTAGCAGTGATGAGGAGGTCCCTTCGCCCCGAAAAACGCGGTATGTGACATACCGTAAGGCAAGGGAAGGCCAGCCTGCTCCTCAACCACGTGCACGGCTATCTCTCCATCCTGAATCTGATGAGGACGAGGATGAGGACGATGAGGATGACGGTGGCTTAGGACGTGATATCGCCGCGTGGTTGGGAAAAGAAAAAATATCACCAAGAGGATCAGAAGGTGGGGCGAGACGACATATAAGGTATGGTGAAAGTCCTTTGTCTGGGGAAGTGGAAAGTGGTGTGGTGGGATTGCTGGGGGAAAGGGAAAGTGTTGTGGTGGCAGCGCAGGGTGAAAGTGAGAGTGGTGTGGGGGTAGTGCGGGGTGAAGGGGCAAGTGGTGTGAGGGAGGCAGCACGAGCACGTGGTGCACGTAGGCCTAGGGGAGAGGAGGTGGAGTCACTCCCCAGCACTTCTTTCGCCCCAGAATATTCCCAAACTTCCTCCCCACAGCCCCAGGATGTGGGGAAAGGAAAGAAAGGGAAGGGAAAGGGTAAAGGAAAAGGGAGAGGGAAGAGAAGTGCTAGTGATGAGAGGCGCCACTCTCCACCTCCCCAACCTCCCCCACCACCCTCACCTCCCCACCCTGACGAAGGGGACGATGGGGACGTGGCTGGAGACGGTGGTGTCACGTGGAACTGGGAAGATGGGAGTAATTTTACTCCCATCATTCACCCTTTCACTGAGGCGTGGCGGTCTGGTTGCACGGCTCCAGGTGTGAATGCAGGTTCGTCTAGGGTGGATTTTTTCCACTTGTTCTTTGGTGAGGCGTTTGTGGGGCGCATAGTTGAACAAACTAATATCTTTTCACAATCACAGAGCCGTGAAAGTGAACGTTTGGGAACCACGAGCAGGCATTCCCAACAGTATGACTATCCCGTTACAATTTCAGAGATGTTCCTATTTTTGGCCCTGGTTCTCTTGATGGGTGTGGTAAGGAAAAACCAAATTCCTGCCTACTGGATAACTGACCCAATCATCCTCACACCTTTCTTTGGAAAGGTGATGAGTCGTAACCGATTGCAGTATATTCTCGGCCGCCTCCACTTTTTTGATGCAGAAGATCCAACCAATGCAAATAACACCGATAAAATGAGCAGAATTAGGCTGGTATTTGATCATTTACGGGAAATGTTCCGCTCCTCATTTTATCCCTACAGAGACCTCGTCATAGACGAGAGTCTTGTGTTGTGGAGAGGCAATATTTCCTTTAGGCAGTACATACCCAGCAAGAGACACCGTTTCAGGTTCAAGATCTTTGTTATGTGACTGTAAGACTGGTTATGTGCAAGACATAGTCTTGTACATGGGCGCACAGACAGATATAACAGAAGATCGGAGTATAGGACTCTCTGGGGCCATGGTGAAGACAATGATAGAAGAGTACCTTCATCGTGGTCATGTGTTGTACCTGGACAACTGGTACACTAGCCCTCTTCTCGCTAGGTTCCTCCACCAACAAGACACCGGAGTCTGTGGTACAGTCAAGAGAAACCGTCGCCATATGGTCAAGATAGGGAGGAAACTTGACAAGAACGAGGTGGTTTTCTTCCAGGCCAATAACATCCTTGCCACCCTGTGGAACCACAACAGGGAAGTTTGCATCCTATCAACTGTTCACAGCCCCCTGATGCACCGCACAGACTCCGTGGATCACCGTAGCGAGAGGAGGCGCAACGTATGGAAACCCGAGTCTGTACTGGACTATAATCTGAACATGAGGCAAGTTGATCAGTCAGATTCGATGATTTCAAGTGTTGACTGTGCCAGGACCACGATGAAGTGGTACAAGAAACTCTTTTTCCACTTGGTCGACATCACGGTCCTGAACGCCCACTACCTGCACGCAATGACCACCGGAGTATCAGAGACCTTTGAAGGGTTTGTGAGGGAGCTGCCACGTGAAATAATCGCCAAGCATGCCCAGGACAGACCCACACACCGCACCCGCACCCCCATGGCTGCTCAGACTCCCCTACGTCTTGCAGGACGCCACTATCCCAGCGCAATCCCTTCCGACCCAAACCGTCGTAAACCCCAGCATTGCTGCCATGTATGTAAGCACTCGACAGTCAGACCATCCACTCAGAGAAAAGACACAAGGTATGAGTGTGTCGAGTGCAATGTTGCGTTGTGCCTTCAGCCTTGTTTCAAGGAGTATCATAATTTCCTACACTACTGAAACTGTGTGGGAAGGCGAAATGACGCTCATTATAATGGTAAGGCCAGTCAGTAGGTCCTAAGTCAAATATAAAGTTGAAACGGGTGTTATTTTTTCAGAAAAGTAATGTATAGGTTGAGAATTAGTGTAAGTTGAAAGAATTGATATCAAAACTACACCCACTGTGTAAATCTGGTCGGTAAATATGTGATAGCAAGGAAATAAAGTGGAAACGGGTGTAATGTTAGCATGAATAAAACATATAAGTTGAACAATAGTGTAAGTTGTAATAACTGATGTCACGAGTACACCCACATTCTGGTCAGTAAGTATGTGATAGGAATTATATAAAGTGGAATTTGTTGTAATGTTAGTAGTAAGGTATTTTATAAGTTGAATACTAGTGTAAGATGAAACAAATGATATCGCGATAACACTCCCTGTGTAAGTACGGGCTAATATGACGCTCAGTTCCATCGTAAGTTCTGAAATTATGTTATATCAATTATATCAAGTGTAAACATGTGCAATGTTAGTGGAGAATTATTATATAAGTACAAAAATAGGTTGTAAGTTGAAATAGTTGTCATAGCGACTTCACCGTGTGTGTTATTATGCGCTATTATTATGCTATATATTTACGTAATTCTGAAATAATCTCAAAACAGTTCTATAAAGTTGAAAAGTGTATAATAATATTAGAAAAGTATTATGTAAGTATAAAAAACACAATACGAGTTGAAACAACAGTCACAGCGAGTTCACTCACTAGGTAAATAAGCACTAACATTACGCTAAATGTTATCAAAAGGCCTGTGAATACGTAAAAACAGTTCAGTAAAATGTAAAATGGTATAATGTTATTGTAGAAGTATTATGTAAGTAAAAAAAATGATATGTATCATGATTTTAGAATGTTAGCGATTCATCGTGACCAAGTTGCCTGATTTTGCTCGTTTCGCACGATGGTACAATGCTTATTTCTGCTCTGTTTTTGTATAAAATCCAATGTACTCTTTTATCACATGTATTTATGTTTGTAATAAATACATATCTACTTACTTTCATTGGTTTCCCAGACTTATAATACCATAGAAAACATTAGAGGCTCAGACCGCCTACAGAGAACACAGGGCCAGGTGGGACCAAGGCATACCTGGTTAGGGTAATTATGGACCCCGGGGACCAATTTCTTTGCCACTGACCATTGTTTCTGACCAAAAGCGAAAGTTTTAGCAAAAAAAAAAAAAGGGTCGAAAAATGGTCGGGATTGGGGGGTACCAGTGGTCAAAAAGTGGTCGGGACGGGGCGGGTTAAGGAAAGGTAACTAATTAGTATTGTAACTATTATTTTTTTTTATATATTCGTTGACGGTGGTAGTAGTGGCACAACTACTGCTACTGCTGCTGCTGCTGCTATTACTGTAACAATTCATATTTTTCTAAATATTATTATTTTTATCATTATTACAATTGTTGTTGTTGTTCTTGTTATTAGCTATTATTGTTATTAGTACCATTATTACTGTAGTAGTAGTTATTAGATAGGGAATAACTAAACTAGAAAGCAACAGAGAGTGCATACTTTCACCAATGACATTAGAACGGAGTCGAATCTAGTTCCGTGGAGATATTGAGTCAAATACACAGGATCCAGATCCGCCTCCAGATTTAATCAATTGTTCCTTGACCCATGGCTCACTTTTCCACAAAATTTTATTTAAATTCATTGAGAACGCTCAGAGATACTGTGCGGGATACATGGGATCCGGATCTGCCCCCAAGTTTTATCAATTCTTTCTTGGCCTATGGCCCACCTGTAGTGCCCGGAAGTGATAATGAGTTGTATCTACTTCATTTTATATGACCAAAAGTTCAGTTTAGTGAGAGTGTGGCCGAGACATAGTTGTTACCATGCGGACGTGACCAGAACATAGATTAAGTTACCTCGTTGCTAAGTCATTTTTTTTCTCTAGTGATTTACTAGTATTAAGTCTCTTTATAATATAAAATCTCGAGTGGATGGGAACATGTGCCTTTGGTCAAGTAATCCAGCATAATCTACGCATGCGCAAAGTGATGTAAAGCACGATGATTTTCATTGTTTTTCGATGTAAGAGTATAAAGAGAGAGATGTTGGTGAGTAATTATTGTAACTAGAGAATGTCATTTTTTTTCGGGTAATCGACTGTAAGGGGAAAGACATCACATTGAGTCTATCACGAGTCTGAAATAATAAAAATTTTAAATAACATAAGCCATCATCCCCCCTTCCCCCTTTGCATCACGCAGTTTTGGCGTGTTTCACTCACAGGCCGTGATAGGTGACGGATGGTCGGTACTGTCGTCATCCTCCTCCCCCCCCCCCTCCAAGGAATTCTGTAATGTGATATTATGTCTGATATGTTGAAGTGTGAACAGTGATACTCCACGAGTGATAATAGTGACGAAATAAAAAAATAGACTCGGGGTAGAATCAAGTGTTGTCGTCCCTCAGGAAGTGTGTAACGGTGACGCCATTAGCCATTGGAAAAGCAAGTCCTGAATTT
Source organism: Coenobita brevimanus (assembly GCF_032717465.1). NCBI lineage: Eukaryota > Metazoa > Arthropoda > Malacostraca > Decapoda > Coenobitidae > Coenobita > Coenobita brevimanus. Next base: position 29,900,094 of record NC_137003.1, read on the forward strand.
TCCGCTCACCACCCTGGTATCCTGTGAGCTGAATAGTGAGGTATTTCCCATACATTTGTGTACTGTACTTTATATTTAGTGTAAAACTGGAATACGAGAATGCTAGCTAGTTCTGTCTGAGTTTCAGAGAAACGTGTGATTTTTGTGGGCCAAGTATCAGGTGCCTTGGAACTGTAAATTATTTATTAATGTGTTGGTGTGACTTTGCAATTCAGTACTTATTAGGGCTATGTTGTGAGTTAATGTTCACGTAGTTACTTTGTGAGGCACAATGATGTTGATGCAGTAATGATTATCATGGTTAGAGTTAAAAGTTATTCATGCTTACTGTATTTGTTATAGTACTTTTTCTTTTATGTTATCCCTACAATAAGTATTATTTTGAGCAGACTTATGGGTCTTGAGTGCCACATGTTATTCTGTTAATACTTGAGATGCCGAGTGTTGTAACTCATTTTTCTTTATTATGAGACTTTCCTGATCATGTGAAGGGATTACTTGCATTGGGGAGAATAGTTATTAATTATTCATATTAACTTCTAGTGGGTCCAAGTGTGGAGGTCGAATTACCAGTCAATGAGTCAAAAGTCCAAGTGTGGAGGTCGAAGCCTAGTGAGCGAGTCAAGGTCCCAGTGTGGAAGTCAAGGTCGGCAGTGGCAGAGGACTGGACCAGTGAACTATGCGCTCATAGGGACGATTATGAAGAAACATATTGGACTGGGACAAAGGAGCTAAGTTTTGTGGATTTGATATTAGGACTATATATTTTATTTTGAACAATGTGCCAACTGATTCAGGTTTAATCTGTAAAGCAAGTAGCTGAGGAAGATTTCTACCTTTTGGTCTTGTTAATACACATTTCCTCCCACTCGAACTTTATTGTTTGTATAACCCTTGAGAACTGGTGGTATACAGCTTACCTAGTAGTTTGTTAATGTGCAACTTAGATGGATTTTGGGAAATTGGTGCTAGCAGAGTGAGAGAAGAGTTCTGGACAAATGTGGAAGTGTGCATGGAAAAGTTTGAAAGGAATGAGAGAGTGTTTTTGATCGGTGATATGAATGGTAAAGTAGGGAATGTGAAGATGGATGGAATAGTTGGTGAGTGGGGTGTGCCTGCTAAGATAGATGAGAATGGCAGTGCGTTAGTGGACATTTGTGCTGGGAGTGGCTTGGTGATAGCCAATACCCTCTTCAGGCATAAAATGATCCACGGGTATACATGGCGAGTGATGAGAAGAGTGGGTGGTGAACTGGATGAAAGGAAGGCAATGATTAATTATGTGTGTGTGGATGAAAGGATGCGAAGATGTGTAATGGATACAAGAGCTTATAGAGGTTGGGGGAGTGGACTTTCTGACCACTACTTGGTGATGGCCAGAAATAGGATCCAAGTAAGATGGAGGAATAGAAGAAGGGAAAGACGAGAGGAAGGAGGAGTTGCTAGGAGAGTGGAAAGGTTACAAGAGGATGAGAAAAAGGCAGAGTATAAGAGAGAAGTGGAGGAATGTGTCACGAATCAAATTCGTGACATTTCCCTTTTGTGAGAAGCCACGAACTATTAGTGGAAAACTCACTGTTTATCGTTCAGTTAACCGCTCATTCGGACGGAAGCTTTGTCAAATCAATTTTTCATTGTCATATGTGATCGTCTCTGTGTGAGACATTAGCGCTTCCGCTGAGCGATTTGTTTTGGGCGCGTTTCGCTCACTCGACCGTTAAAAATGCGGCCTAGTGCTCCCTTTTCTTTTCCCACGACTTAGGCAGTCCAGTTGTTGCTGTGACGGAGAGAGGTCCGGTGCTCCAGAAGTGCGAGAGAAGAGGTCGCTAGCACCCAGACTCCACTGAGTACAAACCTCCAAACTCCCACCTTGAATTGGGTGATACACAGCATTCATCGACTAGTATTTCCTTTTTGTGTTTTCCTAGTCTTAAGAGTTTAATTAAGGTGTTTTTCCTAGGCGTAAGAATTTAGCTCTTGTGTGAGTGAGTGAGTGCGGTCTCATTAATTTGATTTTGAATTGTAACGTTAAATTTATTTTGTAATCAATAAATTTAACAGTTCTTTTTCTTGAGCTTAATGTAAAGTAAACTCTTGTTTCATTTCTCCATAATTAAGCTTATTTCCCATATAGCTCCTAGCTTGCATAAACGTTTTGCTATTCATAACTGGTACTTAGGCCAGTTTTGTATTAAACTTAAAATCCGTTGTGCCTCCTAGGAGTTAAGCACCAGCAAGAACCTGATACCATTGTTAGTATTAGTTATTGTCAGGGGTGAAGTAACTTTCTCCAGAGGCTACAGTACTATTGAACAGCAATTGAGTGATTAGTCTCTGCTGTGTACTGTCGAGAAAGTTTATAAATTCTCGTTCTTAGAGAATCGTTGCTTGATTTAGCAAGACAATCATTGTCCCTGCTCTTTAATATTATTGAATATTATTATCAATTAAATAATATTTACCATTCATTTTAAAAACTCAGTGATACTTTAAAAACCCCGTGACAATTGGCGACCTCATTCCAGGATATTAACTCCTAGCTCTAAAGCTATTCACGAGATCGTGCTCACTCATTCATATTTAGGTACTTATAATTAAAGTTTATAGGCACAAGTTTACTGGTGTTTACCGTTAATTTAGCAAGTGAATTTTTGCTTTATTAATCCATAGAGTACTTAACTCTATTTAGTACTTTATTTTTGGTAACGCCAGACGATTTTATTCGCTCCTGGGTAGCCGCCGTACCCATTGTGTTAATTATTGAGTTCTCAGTTATTTGCATTTTTGCTTTAATCTTTGCCAGTTAACTAGATAAGACTGGCCACCATTAGCTTGTGTCTGTATTCTTTATTTGTGTTATTAGCATTCGTTTGCGAAGCAGTCAGTACTCAATTTCGGTTTGCTTAGTAGATTGAGCAAGCATCATGGCAGCCAGTGCTTATGTACAGGAAGCCAAAGATATGGGTCTCACAGACCCAGAGAAAATACAGAGTTACGTTCTCTCACGGTTTAATTACGAGCAAGAACGTGAGAAAGATGCTCGTGAACGTGAGCGAGAACAGCGCGAATACGAGCGAGAACAGTGCGAACACGAGCAAAAACAACGTGAGCTCGAGTTAGAAAGCGCGAACACGAGCTAGTACAAGAGCGAGAACAGCGCGAATACGAACGTGAACAACGAGACAGAGAACGAGAACACGAACGTGCCGAGCGAGAAGCGCGCAAAAAACATGAACTTGAAGTGCTGAAGTTCAAGCGAGATTCCTTGGCTACAGACACGTCTGGTGCAGTTGGTCCAAGCTCCACGAGCGTTCCCCCTGCACATGTCTTGGCGACCCCACGCATCAAGCTTCCTTCATACAAGGAAAGCGAGCGAATCGAGCCGTACATAGCTCGTTTTGAGGACATGGCAGACATGTATCAACTGGATGAGGCAGCTAAGCGGCTTCAGTTTCTTAGCCTATTTGAGGGCCCTGCCCTCGATATTCTCTACAGAATTCGTGGAGACAATCTCACGTATGAGATGATGAAAGCTGCACTCATTAAGGCGTATGGTCTCACAGTAGACGACGCCAAAGTTCAGTTCATGTGAGCTCGTCTCCAAGACAAGGAGACAGCTGTTCAGTTTCTCGATCGTCTCACTGCTTACTTAAATGAGTGGATGGAGAAAGATGAAACTCCTTCCACACGTGAGGGGATAATTGACCTTATGCTGCGTACACAGCTAGAGAGGTCGTGGCCTGCTGAGCTCATAGCACAGCTTAAGATCTGCCAGGTGAAAGATGCCAGCCAAATGGCAGAAAAGGCTGACGCATTCTTTACAGCATACGGGTATCAAACTCGTAAGCAAAACACCTGGAACAGAAAACCTGATAAATCTGGGAAGCCGTCTCAGACTGAACCCCAGCAACAAGGCCATTCTCAGAATAATGGCCAAGGTCAAAGCAAACCGCAGAAGGACCAGGGGCAAAATACACAGCAGCCTGCTTGGAAACGGTACAACAAGCACCCCAACCAGCAGCAGTTCCCCAAGCAGCAGCAGCAGCAATACAAGGACAAGCCACGTAACCCTCAGTCAGGTCAATTAGTGTATCGGATGCAGGAGGCAAATGCAGCCTTCATTCCACAACAAGTACCTGGTGGTGCCATCTCTACCAGTACAGGTACTTCCCAACAGTTCACAAGTCCCCCTCCGACCATGAACTCTCCTCAGACACCTAGTTCCCAGGGCACCACGTTTGCTGCATTGGTTGTTCCGCAGTCTCATGAATGACTGGCTGCTACCTCCTCAGACCCTTCCACCAGCAACACTGCCTTTCTTGTTCAGCCAGGGTCTGTGGGAAGTGTTTCTGTAAATGTTCTGAGGGACAATGGTTCCTCAGGTTGCTCTGTTAAGCAGAGTTTAGTTCGGCCTGATGAGTATACAGGTCGACAGATCCAAGTTAGACTTATTGATGGATCAGTGAGATTGTTCCCTGAGGCACGTATCCAGGTGGCATCTCCATTTTATACTGGTACGACACTTGCAGTTGTCATGCCAGAACCTTTATTTGACCTAATTGTAGGCAACATTCAAGGAGTCAAGGATAATTGCTCCGATGATGATGCTACTCAGACTTCGGCTGCTGCGGTAACACTAGCCATGGCTGAGGCTCCAGATTGTGTCACCCCAGTGATCATTGAATCGCCTCAAGATCTGATGTGTAGTCAACTTGTTGTACAAGAACAACATTCTGACCCGACACTTGCTGCCGTGCGGAACAAACAAAAGGGTCGAGTGACTAAGTATTCACGGGGAGGTCGCGCCAAGTTCCTTCGTAAACAAGGACGGCTCTACCGTGAGTCACGAACACCCGAGGGCGAGGTTCGACTGCAGTTTGTTGTTCCGACCAAGTACCGCCTAGCAGTGTTACAATGGGGTCATTGTTCAGCCTCAGGAGGTCACATGGGCAAAAGGAAGACCCAGGGCCGTATCCGAGCTGACTTTTTCTGGCCAGGGATGGGATGAGACATAGATAGTTTTGTCCATTCCTGCAGTGTGTGTCAAGGTGACACCACTAATCAGGGACATGTCCTTCCTGTGCCGTTCGTAACCACACCTGTAATCTCTGAGTCAGTTGAGAGACAGGGTAGTTGTGAAGTGGGTGCAGACCAGATGTCTCGCCCATTGGCCCCACAGGACACAGTATGTCCAGGGTCTGTACATACATATTATGAACCGTAAGTTAAGGGGGAAGTTTGAGAGAGAATTCCACAGAGGCGACTCGAGGCTATGGAAGACCCGAGTTTGCACAAGGATTCTTAGCTCCCCGATACTAATATAAGTACTGTAGGTTAAGGGGGAAGTGAGAACTCCGCAGAGGCGACTTGAGGCTATGGAAGACCCGAGTTTGCACAAGGATTCTCAGCTCCCCGATGCTAATATAAGTACTGTAGGTTAAGGGGGAAGTTCGAGAGAGAACTCCACAGAGGCGACTCGAGGCTATGGAAGACCCGAGTTTGCACAAGGATTCTCAGCTCCCCGATACCAATATAAGTACTGTAGGTTAAGGGGGAAGTTCGAGAGAGAACTCCGCAGAGGCGACTCGAGGCTATGGAAGACCCGAGTTTGCACAAGGATTCTCAGCTTCCCGATATTATTATAAGTGCTGTAGGTTAAGGCACAGGTTGAGGACCCGTGTGCAGTTCGAGGCTATGGAAGACCCGAGTTTGCACAGGGATTCTCAACTTGCTGACAGTAATCATGTGCTATAATTAATGGCGACCTCGAATGTACGAAGCTTAGGCTGTCACTTGTATTTTTCAGCCAGAGCGTACTTTTAGTAGCATGTACTGATTGCTAGGCAGAGAGAGTAATTGTAACTTAATAAGAATTTTGTCTCATTGACACTTATGATGCTCCACCTTAATTGGTTTTGCAGGTACAGCAATGGGTGTAGCAGTTTTGCTGTGCAGACCAGCTGATCGTCTGCCACACGCTGCCGCCTCTTCTCCTCTGCCTTCGTCGTCGCCATGTTATTATTTACTATGTCATTTTACACGTAGCTACAGTTACACTACAACTGTCACACCTACACCGTGTATTACATACACCACGCTACACAACAATTAGTTGTCAGTGTAAATGTAGCGACTTTTCGCTCAGTTTGACCTGAGTACAGGATTTTCACCGTCGTCACGGAGTTTTTCCCTCAAGCTTGCTTCTATTAACGTAAAAACGAGTTTTTTTTCGCTCACTGGCGACTGCGACTTTCTCCTGTAGCAGGATAGCACACACACCACAGTGTGAATCTTGTGTGAATGAGTTAGGATGTGTACATATATATATCCACAAATTTTTTCCCATAAGGAAAAAATTTAATTTTGTAGGGGCGTAATGTCACAAATCAAATTCGCGACATTTCCCTTTTGTGAGAAGCCACGAACTATTAGTGGAAAACTCACTGTTTATCGTTCAGTTAACCGCTCATTCGGACGGAAGCTTTGTCAAATCAATTTTTCATTGTCATACGTGATCGTCTCTGTGTGAGACATTAGCGCTTCCGCTGAGCGATTTGTTTTGGGCGCGTTTCACTCACTCGACCGTTAAAAATGCGGCCTAGTGCTCCCTTCTCTTTTCCCACGACTTAGGCAGTCCAGTTGTTGCTGTGACGGAGAGAGGTCCGGTGCTCCAGAAGTGCGAGAGAAGAGGTCGCTAGCACCCAGACTCCACTGAGTACAAACCTCCAAACTCCCACCTTGAATTGGGTGATACATAGCATTCATCAACTAGTATTTCCTTTTTGTTTTCCTAGTCTTAAGAGTTTAATTAAGGTGTTTTTCCTAGGCGTAAGAATTTAGCTCTTGTGTGAGTGAGTGAGTGCGGTCTCATTAATTTGATTTTGAATTGTAACGTTAAATTTATTTTGTAATCAATAAATTTAACAGTTCTTTTTCTTGAGCTTAATGTAAAGTAAACTCTTGTTTCATTTCTCCATAATTAAGCTTATTTCCCATATAGCTCCTAGCTTGCATAAACGTTTTGCTATTCATAACTGGTACTTAGGCCAGTTTTGTATTAAACTTAAAATCCGTTGTGCCTCCTAGGAGTTAAGCACCAGCAAGAACCTGATACCATTGTTAGTATTAGTTATTGTCAGGGGTGAAGTAACTTTCTCCAGAGGCTACAGTACTATTGAACAGCAATTGAGTGATTAGTCTCTGCTGTGTACTGTCGAGAAAGTTTATAAATTCTCGTTCTTAGGGAATCGTTGCTTGATTTAGCAAGACAATCATTGTCCCTGCTCTTTAATATTATTGAATATTATTATCAATTAAATAATATTTAGCATTATTTTTAAAAACTCAGTGATATTTTAAAAAAAACCGTGACAGAACGATTGGGCAAATATGAATTGGAGCAGATGGGGGACATGGAAGGTGTGTGCAGGATACTTACAGAAGAAATATGTGCAGCATGTGATGCGGTGTGTGGGAGGAAGAGAAGACGGAGAGGGGTGCTAGGAACAGCGTGGTGGACTGAAGAGGTGAGACAGGCTGTGGCACAAAAGAAAAAAGTATGCAATGAATGGATGAGAAATAGGGGCATGGAAGAAGTTGAGAGGCGGAAGAGAGCGTTATATGCAGAAAGAAAAAGAGAGGTGAAAAGATTAGCAAGAGAGAGTAAGAAGAGAGTGGATGAGGAATTTGGAAGGAATTTGAGTGTAAAGTGGAGGGACTGTAAGAAAATGTTCTGGAAAGAGGTGAAGAGAATAAGACAGGGTGGAAGTGAGGTTAGCAGGGGAGTGAAAGATAAAAATGGTAGATTACTAGTGGAGAAGGGAGAAAAAGTGAGAAGATGGAGAGAACATTTTAAATAATTGTTGAACATACAGGATGGAAGTAATGCGAGTATAAGTGGCTGGGGAATGGCTGGAAGAAAGAGGGAGGTGAGAAGACAGGAAGAAATCAGTAGGATAGACGTTGTGGAAGCAATGAAGAAAGTTAAATTGGGGAAAGCCCCAGGAATTGATGGAATGTGTGGTGAAATGCTGAAGCATGGGGGAGAGATAGTAGTAGAATGGATGTGGAAGATGTGCAGATTGGCCTGGGAGGAAGTTAGAGTACTGGAGGTGGAAGTCAGGTATAATTATTCCCTTGTACAAAGGAAAAGGGGAAATAGAAGTGTGTGGTAATCATAGGGGCATTTGTCTTCTTAGTATAATAGGAAAAGTGTATGGTAGGATACTTATTGACAGAGTTAGAGAAAGAACAGAGGAATTAGTTGGAGAAGAACAGGGAGGCTTTAGGAAGGGAAGAGGCTGTGTAGATCAGATATTCATTCTTAGGTCTGTAGTGGAAAAGTTTCTAGAGAAGAGAAAGAAGTTGTATGCGGCTTTCATGGATTTGGAGAAAGTATATGACGGGGTGGACAGACAAGGATTGTGGAAAGTATTAAGAATATATGAAGTAGATGGGACGTTGTTGAATGCTGTGAAGAGTATGAATGATGGTGCTAAGGCTGCAGTGCGTGTGGATGGTGAACTAAGTGAATTTTTCTCTTTGAAGGTTGGGTTGAAACCGGGATCGGTCATGTCTCCATGGTTGTTCAATCTGTACATGGATGGGGTAATAAAAGAGGTACAAGGTAGGGTAGTGGATGTTGGGGTGGTCCTGGTGAGAGAGGATAGTGTTTGGAAACTCCCTGTACTATTGTTTGCAGATGATACTGTGTTGTTGAGTGAAGACGAAGGGGAGCTGCAAGGCTTGGTGGATGAGTTTGGGAGAGTGTGTAAGAAACGAAATCTAAAGGTGAATGTAGGGAAGAGTTAAGTGATGGTCTTTGAGAGAGGTGAAGTCAGTGGATGTACAGCGAGGTTGGACGGTGAGGAATTGGAAAACGTGAGTACGTTTAAGTACTTGGGTAGTGTGATGAGTAAGGATGGAGGTTTGGAGGGTGAAATGCTTGAAAGGGTACAGCAGGGAAGAAAGGTTGCTGGTTCTTTGAAAGCAGTGATAAGAAACAGGGAAGTGAGCATGGAAGTGAAATGTTACTACATGACAGTATTGTCATACCAACTCTAACGTATGGAAGTGAAACTTGGACGTTGTTGGAAGGACACAAGTCATGAGTGAGAGCAGTGGAAATGAGTTATTTAAGAGGAGCCTGTGGAGTCACATGGAGAGACAGGCTGACGAATGAGGATATAAAGGAGCGTTTTGGTGTGGATGTGGATGTGATAGGAAGCGTTATGAGGAACACACTGAGGTGGTTTGGCCATGTGGAGAGGATGGAGGGTGAGAGACTGACGAAGAGAGTGTATGTGAGTGAGGTGGAGGGGGAAGAGGGAGGGGGAGGCCGAGGATGATATGGAGGGATGGGGTGAAGAGGTCTATGAAAGAGAGGGGTGTGAGTTGGGAGCAGGGCAGTGAAATGGAGGGGGACAGGGCGACGTGGAGGCGATTTGTTTGTGGCCACCCCAAACGGGATTGAGGCGTCTGGCAATATAGATAGATTGAGAAGGTTGGGCTTGGGTTGGCCGAGTTGGAGACTGGCCCCGTCATTTTGGCATGCTACCATTCTTAACTTGAGCACTTGAAATATAATAAACGCAACCGAAGAGGCCGCTAGTGGGAGAGAGTCTCCATCAATCTGATTTCCCAACTATTCCAGCACACAGTGGTCATTAATAGTGAATTGCTTTCTGTTCCTTTTGACCACGTAAAAGTCTGGATTGCAGAGGTGACAGTACAAGAGGTGGCACAGCGTGTTGGGATGACCTATTAATGTGAGGGTAATTAAACTGGTAAGCAATAATTGATAGATCATTTAGAAGATTGTCATTAGTAAAATTAAGGTAATAGCTCATCCCCCAGTTCTCAAAGGTATATGTACTTGGCATTATATGTAGAATTATAAGATATGTATTTGTAGTGTGTACTACGTTCTTGTTGCAGTTGAGCATTTACTTCCTGTGGTTGCTCACGTTTGTATAATTCATGATGGAATCCCGTGTATAAAAGTTAATCGACCTTGAAACTGAAATGCCTGAGGGAGTAGAGGTGAAACAGGAACCATCTGCAATTGATGAGTGTTTTGAGCGTATTAGAACGTTGGAGGAGATGTTAGGCCCACCCGGACTCACCCTGACCAAGGTTAGAGGCCCATCACAATTTACCCCCATAAAGTCTGGAAATCCATTTAGGCAGTCAACTCCACAGTGGTCAAATTTGCCTGTAGGAGGTATGCAGAGCTATCAGGGAAATTCGGTAGTACTAGAGTGTAAGGATGTTGATGTTCTAAAGATGAGTAAAATGTATGGTCTACATACTAGGACCCTGGTGGATCACTTCTTGATGCAGGTGGAGTCAGTGACTGCTAACTTGGAACAGTGGACGGCGGCAGCACTCACACGTATGGACACAGAGTTGCGTACATATGTTTTGGGAGAGTTAAGCTTATGTGAGGCAGGTGGTACTTATGGGGACATTAAGACATTGTTGCAGTGTGAGTTCAGAGGTCCCGAAGGGATCGTTGATGCATTCCGTGAGCTAACCCAAATGGAGTATAACTTTGAGGATCCACCTAAGAGATTTGTTAGACAGTTCAGGAGTAACTTCAGGGCAATCTGTAGAGAACATCCCAATATTAACCCTCCCAATGTGGAGCAGTTGTGGAAGAAAGCTGTGCTACGTAATATACTACAGGAAGTTAGGGAACGATTAGAGTTATTTATAGATCTGGGAATGGAGGAGACCTTTATTTCAGAATTAGAGGGAGAAAGGGGTTATAGACAGTGGCATAGAGTGGCAAAAGTTGTGGATGAACAAGGGCCTGATGTTAATTATGTTCCAACCCCTACTAGAATCACACCTCCAGTTGTTAGTGACAACGCTCATCCAGTGACTCAAGTACCAGTACATGAGGTATCCTTTAAACCTAGACCTACAGTGTGGCCTTGTGGGTGGTGTTCAAATGCCAGTAAACATGACAGGGCGAACTGTCCAAGGAAACCAGAGCGAGGAAGTTGTTTTGATTGCTTGAAAGCAAACTCTAGAAGGGGACATGAGGGATGGCTTGGTAGACCTAACTTGAGTAGAAAACCAGAGAGAAGCATGCCAAGTATACCTCCCGCAACAGCTAGTTCACTCTCGCAGCAGGATTCTCAGTTACATCCAGACACCCAACCGCCTAGGGAATGACTAGAGGCCCCTGAGGTAATGCAGGCTGCCAGTCATGTCGTGTGTAGCGTACAGGATGTAGAACAGAATGAGGACTGGCGGAACTTTTCAGATACTGAGGTGGAGGAAGTTTGAAGAGTTCGAGGTGAAGTAGACACTCCTGTGATACGGTTAATTTTGGGCCAGTATCAGGTTTCAGCTTTTGTAGATACTGGTATTATAGCAACACTGATGAAAGAAAGTACAGCAAATAGATTAGAATTAAAGATTAGCAAGTGCTGACGTTCATTGCATTCAGTATCCAACTATAAGTTAACTGTTGTTGGCCAGGTTTCGTCGGTAGTGCATATTGCCCCCGAGACAAGCATAGTGCAACGATTTGTAGTAGTCCCAGATTATTATTTGTCAACCAAAGTGCTCAAGGGTGTGGACTTAATTGGTAGAGCGATTTCCACTTGGGACGGAGAAGGTCAGGTGATGCATTGGGGTGGTCAGCAGTACAAGGTCCAAAATAAGCTTTGCCAGACAGTGAACAGAATAAAGTTCCTGACTAACCATACGAGCAAGGCAGAAGGAGAGCTAGTACAAGTGAAATATAGGACTGTGGTACCTGCACAGAGACTGATGTCAGTACCCATTGCATTAAAAGACAGAAAACCCAGAGATATCTTACATGTTAGGAAATTTCAGAAGGCCAGGGGTAAAGCTTCATTAACACCAAATTGTTGCGTGAGAGTGAGAATGGGACATGCTATTTACCCACTGCTAATGTAACCAAAGGACCAGTGAAGCTAAACCCAGGACAAGTGTTGGGGACGTACCATGTTGTTGACGAGTCAAATAATACTTATCGTAGCCCCAAGGAACAGGACAGAAGTCCACCTGAATTAGTGCAACCAGCAGGCGAGGCAGAAGGTGACCTTGTGGCACCAGTAATTAGGGTCCATAATGCAATGTTACCACACATGGATCAGGTACAGGATGGGAGTGACCGTTGTGCTGCGCTTAATTCAATTCTCCTAGAGCTGAAATGGGCACATTTGTCCCAGACACAGAGGGACAAATTGAGGGAGTTGATATTCGGTAATAATGCACTGTTCATTCTTGGTCTGAAGGAAATTGGCACCCTTAAAGTACCTGAAGCCCACATTGATACTATCGACTCTGAACCCATGCATATGCCCTTGTATCGGCATCCTGAGCAAGCAAGGAAGATAATTTCCGAGATGATTGACAAGATGATTGAAAAGCATGTGATTGAGGAATTGAATGCTGCATATTTAGCCCCCATAGTCTTAGTCAGCTAGCTGGATGGAAGTAAAAGGATGTGTATTGATTATCGGGCTCTTAATAAGAAGGTCAAGATAGTTATCCAACCCTTACCCCAATTAGACGAATTAGTAGAGGAAAGCGCTGGGAAAAAGTTTTACTGCACTCTTGATATGAAAGATGCCTACCTCCAAGTTCAGTTAGATGAAAGCTCTGGAGACTTGACAACTTTTTCGGACGGAGTTAATTTGTTCAGATACAAGCGCCTACCTTTTGGATTGTCCGTGAGTCCAGCTATTTTCACGAGGAAAATGCAGCAAGTGTTAGCCCCTTTACTTCGAGAAAGCTGGTGCCATAACTACCTAGACAATGTTGTGATTTGGGCAGACTTTTTCGATCAGATGCTAGACCGAGTGAAGATTACCTTTGGAAGATTAACCGAGTTTGGAATGAAACTGAATGTTAGTAAATGCTCTTTCATAAAGCGAGAAATTAAGTTCTTAGGACATGTAGTGTCAGAGAAAGGAGTACGCCCTGACAGTAAGAATCTCGAAGCCATTGAACAGATGTCACAGGCATGGAAGTGAGATACTTTGTGGGCATATGTAATTTCTATCGCAAACACATTCCTGACTTTGCTGCCATTGCCAGTCCTCTCACAAATTTACTTAGGAAGGACACAAAATTTGAATGGTCAGAGGATTGTGAGAATGCATTCTTAGTTCTTAAACGAAAGTTAGTGTCAGCTCCAGTACTAATAAAGGCAGATTTAACTAAGCTGTTCGAGTTACACACCGATGCTAGCAACTCGCACATTGGCGCAGCACTTATGCAGTTGGAGTGCAAGAAAGATTTGAGACCTATTGGATACTTTTCAAAGAAACTTACCCTGACAGAAAAAAGATATTCGGTAACAGACAAGAAAGCTATGGCAGTAGTGAGTGCATGTAGTTTTTTCAGCCACTATTTACGGTGCAAACCCTTTTCCATCATCACTGACCATAGACCATTAACCACCATCTTTAAGAAAAAGACTAAATGCCCATGTATGTCACGTTATTTGTTAGAGATGAGAGACTAAGATTTTGTGATAAAGTATAAAAAGGGTGTGAATCATTTTGTCCCAGATGCTTTGAGTAGACCAGTAGGAGCAATTGAGGAGGCCTCAGATATAACCCAATCTAATGCAGAATTTCGGTGGCTGGGTCTTACGGCAGACAAGGTCTGGGAAGCCCAGAGAGCAGACCTAAGGTGGAGGCAGGTAATTCAGTATTTAGAAGGAGGTCAGTTACCCAGGAAGTTGTCCGGTAATCGTCCCATTTACGCTTTCGAAATGAACGAGGAGATTCTGTATGTCCGAAGAGAAGAAATGGGAAAGTCGAGGTTGTGCCTGATAGTACCCAAGTCTTTCATTGCTATCGCCTGTTCAATTGTCCATCACCCTTCACACCTAGGAGAATGCAAGACGGTAGCCAAGGCAAAACAGTTTTTCTATTGGCCGTCTCTACTGACCGATGTGCGATATTTTGTTAAATCATGCAAGTCATGTCAGCAGTTCAAGGTTCACGGGAGGATTGTGCACCATTTTAAGGAATTGCTACAAGTAGATGATAATGGTCAGAGAGTTGCGATAGATCTCGGATTTGCACAATAGTAGGATTGGTCACAGGTATTGTCTCACAGTGATAGACCATTTTTCTAGGTACCTACGTATCTACCCCCTTCGTACAAAATCCACCAAAGCCATACCTGAAGAATTTAACCCGCCCCGTCCCGACGACGTATGGGTACGTCACCACGATTTGCATTTGCCAGTCCCGGCAACGTACCAGTACGTCGTGCAATTGCAAGGTACCTAATTTGCAAAATTTTCAATTTTCGCACGTGATTTTTCGTATGTATACACGGGACACCTTCCTCTATTCCTGTACAAGATACCAAGCAGGGACAATGCCTTACACTGCATAACCTCCCCCCTCCCCCCCTCACGCCATTGTCTTGGCAAAGGACCTGTTGCCAGTGACCTGGCTAGTAAAGTTATTCAGGGCCAGAGTGATTCCCCAATCGATGACAATGTGGAGGACAATGTTTACATAGCATTAGAAGAAGAAACAGCCAGAAATAATGATCAGGTAGTGTGGCAAAAATAGGTCAGCTATGGTGATTAGTTAGTGAGTGAAACAATGCTTATAATGCCTTTATTACTGCTTGAAAACCAATATACTGTCATACTACATATACATTCGTTCCAAGTAAATAAATAAATACCGTTTATGAGTGGATAAAATAGTTACCCTCCCATAGAACTCGTTTTCTTTGGTGCCAGCATGTTAGAAAACCCACTCAGGTAAGGAGGAACTCCTACCTGGATTGGGCACTTTAAACCTCAGGTGAGCGATTTCTCTATGAATTTTCGATGTTTCTCACCAAAAGCGAAGGTTTTAGCCAAAAAAAAAAAAAAATCGAAAATACCTCGGGACTGGGGGATGTCGGAGGTGCGGAAAACCTCGGGACGTGACGGGTTAAGAAGGACATCTATAGGTATGGCAAGCCACAGGTAGTCATCATGGACAATGGAGGAGAATTCACCAGTGCAGAGTATAGAGATTTTTGTAGGAGAGCCGGGATTAAGCAAGGATTCTGTCTACCCTACAATCCCTGAGGAAATTCAGTTATTGAGAGAGCACACAGGACCTTAACCCCTTAACCGCGGGGCATCACTTTCATGACACTTGGGAGCAAGGGATCATACCGCGGGGCATCACTTTTGTGATTCTGTGAATATTTTGAATTCGTCCGGGCTTTCAAGTGGTGGCTTGTATCATCTGTCAGTACTGCCAAGGTCCAACACTAGTCAGCACTCCTAATCTCATCTGTACTCCCATCCATTGTTGACAATTTAGCCTTTTCTCCCCGTTCCTGACCCCCCTCCCTACGTCCGCTCCATTACCCTCTCCTCTCGCCTGCCCGGCCGTGCTACACTAAGTAAATCTTCCCTGGAATTTTCCACTGATTTCATCCATTGAAATATGCCCTATGCCCTATTCTTATACCATATAATATATACAAAAAAGAAATAAGGTAAGTGATAGTGCCGTACACCTGGAATTGGCTAATTATCACCTGACAACACCTCACGTGCACTCATTCACTAATTTTCGCTGTTTATTTCCCCTTGAAATATGCTGTATAATCTATTCTCATAATAAAAATATATATCAGAAAGGAAGAGAGAAGCCTAAGTGATATTTACATTCACCTGGAACTACCTAATTATTGCAGGCCACCACACTGTATTCTACGTTAAGTAAATCTTCCCTGGAATTTTCCACTGATTTCATCCATTGAAATAAGCCCTATGTCCTATTCTTATACCAAATAATATATACAAAAAAGAAATAAGGTAAGTGATAGTGCCATACACCTGGAACTGGCCAATTATCACCTGGCAACACCTCACGTGGACTCGTTCGCTAATTTTCGCTGTTTATTTCCCCTTGAAATATGCCGTATAATCTATTCTCGTAATAAAAATATATATAAGAAGGGAAGGGAGAAGCCTAAGTGATATTTACATTCACCTGGAACTACCTAATTTATTATGTATTGTCTAGATTTCCTGCCAATCATTTCATAGCTATATATTAGCAGCTCTCACAAGGCTGACATTGGCAGTATTGCACTCTCCCTAGGCAGGCCACCAGTATCAGTTTACTGTCATCTTTCAAGGTGAAAGTACGTCAGATTCCCGCCTGTCAAATTCCGCTGCTGTTTAGCCCCATGCAAAGGGCCCTGTGACCTCTACCCCCTACTGAACCTCGTGTGGAAAGAGGTAAAGGGCTGACAAATGATAGAGAGTGACTACGATTTTTCTGGTGAGTAAATCAGTGCAAGTGGAAATGTAAATAATGTGTAAATAAAGTGTAAACAGCAAGTGAAAGCAATGAATGTAAATATAAGTGAACAGTGGAAAATAGTTTTATAAATTACTGCAAGTGACAGTGCCTAACACATCCATTTCATTCATTCATTGCCAGATGCCATGTATCCCAAACGGGGTGGCCAAAGGCTTAGAGTTAATTGTTTTACAGGTGTAGGCACTAATCCTCCACCAACCCCACTTGACATGTAGGGATGCCAACAACATCTGGTGTTCCCAGGCGGTCACCCATCCAAGTACTAACCAGCCTAACACAATGTAAATAAAATAGAAATGTAAATAATGTAATTAAAATAGAGAACGTAAATAGAAATGTAAATGAGGAGTATTATAAGAATACGAGTATATATACTAGGAGTAATAAAAGTGAAAGTTTCACTCTAGCATGTATGAATACTATGAGTTATGAAAGCGAAGGTGAAAGAGACATTCATTCTCAACGCTAGTATACAGGACGAGAAAGTGAATGCTACGAATTTTACTGAAAGAGAAATTGAATGCCTACAGTGAAAATAAACTACTATTACTGAGGGAAACTTATGGATAAAGACTGTAGATATATATAAGTGTTATATAGTAATAGAAATATAAACTGTGAGTGGTTTTATGAATAATAAATGACAGAACACCAGCGGCAAACGATCACAAGTGGGAAGGTCATATACGCGCTCGTAATTTTCATTGCTTTCACAGTGATTTTTTTTTTTTTGGAGTATGGATTCCAAACTATTTGAGAATCATAGAATAGTGTTTCTAGTGATAATATCAGACTGTGGTAATCATATTACGGGTTGTCGGGAAGTGTAAAGTGGAGACTTCGTTACCCAACTTGAGAGGTCTCCACAAGTCCTGCGGTACTCGACGATGGCTCAACAAACACCCCAGGAGAAACCTGAAGGTATGTGCCATATGCATATATGATTTTAATATTCTAGGACTAATAACTGATTTTTGGCAAATATTTTTAGAGAGACTGTCGGAGTGCGAATATGCCCGCGGGAGCTGCAAGTCAAAGCAAAACAAGCCCACGGTTAAGGGGTTAAAGACAGTACTGGCAATCTTGAACCAAGAACACCCGAATTCGTGACCCATGCATCTGTGTGACACTGAGAAAGCGTTGAATGAAGCAGTGCATACGTCCCTAGGTACATCACCATTCTTTGCTTTTTATGGTCATCATCCAAATCGCGAGGTAGGAGATCTGCAGTTGCCTACTGATGAAGACTGTATAGAAAATAGATGTCAAACAGATGCTTAACCCATCCCGTCCCGAACACTTTTCCACCACTGACTCCCCCCAATCCCGACCGTTTTTGGAAAAAAAAAATTTTGGCTCAAACCTCCGCTTTTGGTGAGAAACATCGAAAATTCATAGAGAA
Source organism: Coenobita brevimanus (assembly GCF_032717465.1). Classification (NCBI taxonomy): domain Eukaryota; kingdom Metazoa; phylum Arthropoda; class Malacostraca; order Decapoda; family Coenobitidae; genus Coenobita; species Coenobita brevimanus. Next base: position 29,917,842 of record NC_137003.1, read on the forward strand.
ATCGTTCACCTGAGGTTTAAAATACTCGATCCAGGTACCAGTACCTCCTTACCTGACTGGGTTTTCTAACAGGGTGGCACGAAAGAAAATGACTTCTATGGGAGGATAACTATTTCACACCACTCATCAACGGTATTTATTTATTTACTTGGTACGAATTTATATGTAGTACGAGTGTATATTGGTTTTCAAGCAGTAATATAGGCATTATAAGCATTGTTTCACTCACTAACTCATCACCATACCTGACCTTTTTTTGCCACATTACCTGATCATCATTTCTGACTGTTTCTTCCTCTAATGCTATGTAAACTTTGTCCTCCACATTGTCATTGATTGAGGAATCACTCTGGCCCTGAATTTCGTACCGTGGCATGACATGGCTTTACTGCCCAGGCCACTGATAACAGGTGAATTGCTGAGACAATGGCGTGCAGGGGGGAGGATGAGGTCACGCTGGGTAAGGCCTTGTCCCTGCCTGGCATCTTGTAGAGGAAGGTGTCACATGTATACGTACCAAAAATCACTCGCGAAAATTGAAAATTGTGCAAATTAGGGACCTTGCAATTGATTTGCGTTTATGTAAGTCGACGGGATTGGCAGTGACAAAAAGTGTGGACATTAACCCCTTAACCGCGGGTATTGTTTTGGTCTGACTGTCCTCTCCCGCGGGGGTTTCAGCCAAATGTAAACAAACCTTTAAACCTTAATAACTCTGCACAGAATAAAGCTAGAGAAAAAAATAAGGTACCATTAGAAAGTACAAACCTTCAGCTTTCCATTGATGTAGGTTTCATGACTTCGTTGACTTTCACAGGACGGGGAGAGCCGTTAGAAGTGAGGGGTGTGAAATAACTATTTTACGCCCCACACACCAGTACCAAATGCCAACCACTCTCTCATAATAGTAATATAAACATATATGAACACTGTACATACGATAAACACCCACTCTGTGTTCACTGAGGTAGGTAAAAGGCACTTCCTGCTGCCTCTTCACTGCGGCTGCGGCGGCACTTCACTGCGGCACCGCTCACTGACGTTTCCTGCGATCTTTTCATTCTTTCTAACTTCTAATATTATTTTACATATAATATGGGCAATGTACATTATATTTACAATGCACTTATTACTATATTGCGTCACTGGCGCATCACAGAATTACATAAGTGCCGCAGAATTCCACAAGTGCCGCAGATTCTCTTATTACAATATCACTTATTATACTGGCCAATATTTCCTTTATTTTCTAGGCAAAATATCCCTTATTACTACATTATCCATTATACAATTATTGGCAAAGCACGTCACTGTCGCATCACTATATATCACTGTCACTTTCAGTATTTACTCAGAGAGTGGTACTCGGCAAAGCACGGAGTTACACATAGAGCGACTTGGCATTCAAGGCACTGGTGTGTGCTCATTTTTCTCGTCGTAGGCCTTCGTGTGGTGGTTGAACATACTCTGCAGCGGCCCTGTGACAACCTGCCGCCTGCTTTAGGAGGCAATTTCACAAGCTGGTGCCGGCTCATGTAATTGCGGCACTCAAGACGGTCAGGTTGTGTGTCAGAGTGTCGCCTCGGGATCAATGCCGTCACCTGACCAAATCGTTCAAGTAGCTGCTGAACGACAGTCTTGGAAAACTGTCTCAGTGATGGTTGCCTTATGCCCCCGACTTGTGTCTTGTAAAGAATGAAGGCATTGAGCATGCACATATCGAGCATGTGCAGGCAAGCCTTCCTGTACCATCGGGTGTTTCTCCTGAGACAGTCTATTTCGCCAATCATCATATCAGACTTATCAACGAGTCTCATATTTACATTATAATCAATGACGGCATCAGGCTTCATGATTGGCTCTCCCGTCCTGTAGCTGACCTTCCCAGTTCTCTTCATTTCCCCCTTGTGGATGGTGCTGATCATATTGACAACCTTCTTGTCATGCCACCTGATCGCAAGAAGCTTTTCTGACTTCTTCAGGTGAACATCTCCCCTGGATGATGATGATGCTTCGGGGAAACTAGGCCACTCTTTCCTATAGCTCCGTACAGTGCCAACAGTGCCAATGCCGTGTTCAGCAAGGTATTTGGAGAGTTTCGGTGCTGTGTAATAATTGTCTGTGTACAGCACATGATTACCACCAAAATACCTCTCCATCAGCACTTTTACAACGGAGCCAGAGAAGCCAAGGGGTCTTTCCTGTTCACATCCATTGTGCTAGCCGAGTAAATGACAAAATCCATTATATACCCTGTCTCACAGTCACACAGCACAAAGAACTTTATCCCAAAGCGGTGGCGTTTGCTGGGGATGTACTGCCTGAATTTGAGACGTCCTCTGAACAATACCAGGGACTCGTCTATGACGACTTTCTGCATAGGCCTGAAAAATCGCATAAATCGATCCCTAATCTTGTTGAGGAAATCCCTCACTTTCCACAAAGGGTCAGTTTGGGACGGGTTGTCATTATCAGCGAAGTGCAGGTATCCAAGCAGCTGTCGGAACCGATCCCGTGACATATACTTCCTGAATATGGGGATAGTAGTTATGTCATCCACGAGCCAGTACTCCTCCAACTCATGTCTCTTTATATGGGCCATCAAAAACATGAGTGCAAAAAACATACAGCTCTCTGATCCCGACAGGCAACCACGACACTTGCTTTGGCGAGCCAATAGGTCCCAGCCCTTGTGCTGCACACTGAGTTGCATACCTATTGGTCTCATCGCTGACATGCTGCACAATTTCATCATCAAGGAAGGCCAGGAAGTAATCAACAAACTCATCACCTGCGTTGCATGGGAAGGCAGGCTGTATTCCAGCATTTGTCATATCAAACGGTGGATTGTGTGGCTGGAAATCTCCACCGTCAGTCCAAACAAATGCATCAACTTGCCCTGTGCGTGGTTCAGTGGCAGGGGCACGTTGCATTTCACTCGTTTCCCCGTGAGAAGGAGCTGATGTAGAGGCAATGGGTGAGGCAGGAGGTGAGGCAGGAGGCAAGCGGGAGGTGGGTGAGGCAGGAGGCAACGGGGAGGGGGGTGAGTGCGGGGGCGGTGAGTGGGGGGGGTGGCGCGGGTGAGGGAACTGAGCGGGGGGCAGGCGGGGGGGTTTCTGACCTGGTGCGTGGTGAAACTTGACCCTTTCTACCCCGCTTATCACCTCGCTTATCGCCTCGCTTATCGCCCAGCTTTGCCCTCCAACTGCCACGCATCCCCTTTGTTCTAGGCCTGCCTGCACGGCCTGCACGGCCTGCCTTCCCTCGCTTTGCAGGCTTTGGTAATTCGTACTCCTCAGATGATGTAGACTGAGGAGAGGGCACGACAGATGATGATGATGATGATGTGAGGGCAATTGGGCTAGGGGAACGGGAAATTGATGGGAAATGTGTACTAGGGCCTGGTGTGGGAGACGTGAGCCTGCGCTTCCTCCTTCCCACGTGCAATACCAGATTTGCCCATAGGAGCCTTTCCTTTCCCATAGAAAGTTTGGGTGGGTGTGGGGGAATCAACACGATCACTTTCATCACTGTCACTATCAATGGAAAATGGTTCACCACCAATCACTGCCAAATCATCACTGCTTGCTGTGAGTGTGTCACTTTCACTGCCACAATCAAGAGTAGTACTTACTGTTTTGTCCAGCTCAGTTCTAATTTCAGGAGTGCTCAACCCCTTCTGCCTCGCCGTCGGCAGTTCCTTTACCGGTGTAGAGGTAGAGGGAACACTAGCACTAAACATTGTAGAGGAGGAAGCGAGCGACGATGAGTCGGGACGGAGCGCCATTATCACGCACAGAGCTGGACAGATACTGACTGACGCGGGTCAGGGCAGGGGTGGGGGGGGTCCCCTCGGGGTTGGAGGAGGGAGGTGTGGGATGGCTGGCGTGAAAGAACTCGACAGCTACTCTTGCGTGAGAATATTTGCGCGCCGGGAAAACGCACGGTGTTCAAAATATTCACGATCATTCCAGAATGCCACCCGCGGTTTGGTCCAGTTTTGTCGCCGTCATTCTGGAATGACACCCGCGGTTAAGGGGTTAAAGAACGTCAACGGGATGCCGCGGGTTAAGGAGACACAACGTCGAATGACAGCAGGATACCTTAACAGGTCAAACGAGGCACGTAGGAATGATTCTCTAGAAGCAGGTGAATTAGTTTGGATCTATGTCGAAGAGTGCTTGCCTGGTACGGCATCAAAGCTAAATAGAAAATGGCAGAGTCCTTACAAGATTGTCAAAGTTATCGATCAGGGTAGAGCTTATGAGTTAGAAAATGTGTTTGATGGCACCATCTTGAGTAGGGCAGCTGAAAAAGTCAAAAGATATGTTGAAAGAGATGCCTTATTGAGTACGGTGGATCACAAGTTTTTGACCAGTGAGGAAGAGGAAGAGATGCTGCCTAGTGTAAGATCCCGGAGACTGCCTAAGAGGTTCCAGTACACGTAGATGATGGGTGTGTGATGTATATATTGTATATAATCATTTTTTTTTCTCTCTCTCTCAGCACATCTTGTCCTTGCCTTAACTGGCTGTGAACATGGAGTCAAGTATGCCCTTCCAGGTCTCTCCGGACTGTACCTGCGTATTTATCTTTTTTACCAGTACCTAAGAGTTGTAATTTTGGGCTGATTAACCCGCCCCGTCCCGTCAACGTATGGGTACGTTGCAACGATTTGCATTTGCCAGTCCCGGCGACGTACCGGTACGTCGTGCAATTGCAAGGTCCCTAATTTGCACAATTTTCAATTTTCGTGCGTGATTTTTCGTATGTATACACGGGACACCTTCCTCTATTCCTCTACAAGATGCCAAGCAGGGACAATGCCTTACACCGCATAACATTCCCCCTCCCACCCTCACACCATTGTCTCTGCAATTCACCTGTTACCATTGACCTGGCCAATAAAGACATGCAGGGCCAGAGTGATTCCCCAATCGATGACAATGTGGAGGACAAGGTTTACATAGCATTACAGGAAGAAACAGTCAGAAATGATGATCAGGTAATGTGGGAAAAAAAAGGTCATGAATGGTGATTAGTGAGTAAAACAATGCTTATAATGCCCATATTACTGCTTGAAAACCAATATACTCTCATACTACATATAAATTCGTACCAAGTAAATAAATAAATACCGTTTATGAGTGGATAAAATAGTTACCCTCCCATAGAACTCGTTTTCTTTGGTGCCAGCATGTTAGAAAACCCAGTCAGGTAAGGAGGAACTCCTACCTGGATTGAGTATTTTAAACCTCAGGTGAGCGATTTCTCTATGAATTTTCGATGTTTCTCACCAAAAGCGAAGGTTTTAGCCCCCCCAAAAATTTTCGAAAATACCTCGGGACTGGGGGATGTCGGAGGTGCGGAAAACCTCGGGACATGACGGGTTAATAGGGTTGAGTAGTTGTTTAGGATATGTCCAGCTTTTGGGGAGATGAGGCATGGAAACTGCGCGTTTGTCAAATTGAGTGCACCACGGTGTATAGACCGACGTTCTTGCCTTACCTCGATTCTTTTTTTTTTTCTTTAGGTTAGATTGTTAGGCTTAGTTAGGGAAAATGAGATCTCACAGTTAGGACTTTTTTTTTTTTCTCCCAGAGTTAGGGAACTGTACATGTGAGGGGCAGTTCTACCTGAAGGTCTCCGTCTGGAGGTTTCCTACTCGCTTTGAGAACCTCGAGCGCTGAGTGTATGTAATACCCAAATTGCAGTATAGGATTGCTCAGAGAGAGAGGGAAAGTTTTCAGTTTCTCTATAGGGCTTGGAGAAGTTTAACTATGGGGCTCTCGCATGTTAGGAGAGGTAGGTAGGTTTCGCTCAGTCTCTCTGGACAGAACACAGTGGAGCAGCGCGTATTACTCCTAGGTAAGCACAAAGTTTCTCCTTGTAGTAGGACATTCTCCTTGTGAGTAATATGAGTGGCATACATCGTCAGTTTCATATAGTGAGTAGCAGGAGAGGATTTTTTTTTTTTGTGGACGTGATAGCCGCTGACTGTTTTCGAGCATGGAGCTTATGTATTATCCCACAGTCACAGTATAGGTCACGTTGTTTTGGAGGCATGTAGATCGGTTTCCCCTCACCAGCAAGGTGCATGTGGAACACCCCACAGTAGCAGTATTGAGGGAGACTGGTCAAGTAGGTGAACTTACGTACCATGTGTGTTAAGTATGGGTACTGGGTATTTCTGAGGAGTTCAGGTCCAGTCGCCCGAACTTTTGGTCTTCCCTAACCATAGGTGGATGTAGTGCCCGGAAGTGATAATGAGTTGTATCTAGTTCATTTTATATGACCAAAAGTTCGGTTTAGTGAGAGAGTGTGGCCGAGACATAGTTGTTACCATGCGGACGTGACCAGAACATAGATTAAGTTAACTAGTTGCTAAGTCTTTTTTTTCCCTACTGTGATTTACTAGTATTAAGTCTCTTTATAATATAAAATCTCGAGTGGATGGGAATATGTGCCTTTGGTCAAGTAATCCAACATAATGTACACGTGTGCAAAGTGATGTAAAGCACGATGATTTTCATTGTTTTTCGATGTAAGAGTATAAAGAGAGAGATGTTGGTGAGTAATTATTGTAACTAGAGAATGTAATTTTTTTCGGGTAATCAATTGTAAGGGGAAAGACATCACATCAAGTCTATCAGGAGTCTGTAATAATAAAAATTTTAAATAACATAAGCCATCATCCCCCCCTCCCCCTTTGCATCGCGCAGTTTTGGCATGTTTCACTCACTTACCGGCCGTGATAGGTGATGGATGGTCGGTACTGTCGTCATCCTCCCCCCCCCTCCAAGGAATTCTGTAAGTAATTTGATATTATGTCTGATATATTGAAGCGTGAACAGTGATACTCCACGCGTGATAATAGTGACTAAATAAAAAAACAGACTCGGGGTAGAATCAAGTGTTGTCATTCCTCAGGAAGTGTGTAACGGTGACGCCATTAGCCATTGGAAAAGCGAGTCCTGAATTTTCCGCTCACCACTCTGGTATCCTGTGAGCTGAATAGTGAGGTATTACCCATATATTTGTGTACTGTACTTTATATTATTATTTAGTGTAAAACTGGAATACGAGAATGCTAGCTAGTTCTGTCTGAGTTTCAGAGAAATGTGTGATTTTTGTGGGCCAAGTATCAGGTGCCTTGGAACTGTAAATTATTTATTAATGTGTTGGTGTGACTTCGCTATTCAGTACTTATTATGGCTATGTTGTGAGTTAATGTTCACGTAGTTACTTTGTGAGGCACAATGATGTTGATGTAGTGATGATTTTCATGGTTGGAGTTAAAAGTTATTCATGCTTACTGTATTTGTTATAGTACTTTTTCTTTTATGTTATCCCTACAATAAGTATTATTTTGAGCAGGCCTATGTGTCTGGAGTGCCACGTGTTATTCTGTTATAACTTGAGATGCCGAGTGTTGTAACTCATGTTTCTTTATTATGAGACTTTCCTGATCATGTGAAGGGATTACTTGCATTGGGGAGAATAGTTATTAATTATTCATATTAACTTCTAGTGGGTCCAAGTATGGAGGTCGAAGTACCAGTGAATGAGTCAAAAGTCCAAGTGTGGAGGTCGAAGCCCTAGTGAGCGAGTCAAGGTCCCAGTGCATGAGTCAATGTCCCAGTGTGGAAGTCAAGGTCGGCAGTGCCAGAGGACTGGACCAGTGAACTATGTGCTCAGAGGGACGATTATGAAGAAACATATTGGACTGGGACAAAGGAGCTAAGTTTTTTGGATTTGATATTGGGACTATATATTTTATTTTGAACAATGTGCCAACTGATTCAGGTTTAATCTGTAAAGCAAGTAGCTGGGGAAGATTTCTACCTTTTGGTCTTGTTAATACACATTTCCTCCCACTCGAACTTTATTGTTTGTATAACCCTTGAGAACTGGTGGTATACAGCTTACCTAGTAGTTTGTTAATGTGCAACTTAGAAGCATTTTGGGAAATTGAGAAGGTTGGGCTTAGGTTGGCCGAGTTGGAGACTGGCCCCGTCATTTTGGCATGCTACCATTCTTAACTTGACCACTTGAAATATAATAAACGCAACCGAAGAGGCCGCTAGTGGGAGAAAGCCTCCATCAATCTGAGTTCCCGACCGTTTCAGCACACAGTGGTCATTAATAGTGACTTGATTTCTGTTCCTTTTGACCACGTAAAAGTCTGGATCACAGAGGTGACAGTACACACCCATCAACAAAATTTCATTGAAATACTATGAGAACTTTTGAAGATAACATGTCGACGAACAGACAAACATATGTGAATACATAACCTCCTCTAACTTCGTTGACAAAGGAGATTAATAAAAAAATACGCTACTGAATACACTAATAATCCAACACAACTAAAAATACATTAACTCAATATTCTACACTTAGCCATAGAGGCTTGAGTGACATTTCACTTACCTAAATCCAAATGAACTGTATTTGCAGGTAAAGGATCTCTCAAAGCCCAAAGAAAAATACATTAATGAACTGATATAAATGTACCCATATATTTTCCAGCCCAAGAGAAGCAGTAACGATGACTGTGCTCCGTGGGTTGAGACATGTGGTAAAGTTGGGAGTGTACTTGGTCATGTAATAGTCGTACAGGCCGGCTTCTGTGGCTGACATGATTCTGTGGAAGGAAGAAGCATGAGAACGAGAAGGAGAAATCAAGGAGGAAGTATGAGAAAATTAAAAACAAAGGAGAATAAGAGAGAAGAAGGAGAAAAGAATGAGGAGAAGAAAAAGGAGTATAAATAAAGGATACAGGAGAAAGATAAAGAAAAGGTGAATATGAGAAAGAAGAGGAAAAGAATGAGGAGGAGAAAGCGGAGAAAAAATTAAGAAGGTAATAGGAGACAAGAAAGGTAACAGAGAATAAGAGAGGACGATGAGAAAAAGAATGAGGAGAAAAAATTGTAAGGAAGGAAAGTGGATGAGAAAGAAAAAGAAATGAATAATAAGAGTGGAAGGAGAGATATGTGAGAGATACAAAAAAAATGATAATGAAGATGAGGGAAAGGAATGAGGGTCATAATTATATACTTGTCAATTACACGAGGCATTAATCCCATCAAGCCAAGAACGTTATATATGTTTTGTTTTGGGATTTTACACTGAACTTCAACACACACACACACACACACACACACACACACACACACACACACACACAATGGCAGTAGGAAGACTTAAGAAGATGCCATTGTCTTGAAACAACTGAAAAATAAAGATGACTGAAGCCTTCTCTCTCTCTCTCTCTGAAGCCTGTGTTATTACTTGCGACTAAAAGCAACGACCAGTGGACTGTCTTTCGGTCCAGCCATGGCGGCCAACAGGGGCAGTAGTGCTTGGCGACCCAGGTAGAAGTCACACGTGCCTGTTGATTTAACCTCAAATTAGTGATCGAATGTAGGAACCTGTCTGTCGATAAATTAGGTAATGCTCCCTGCCCACATCTCATTAAAATTTAATGATCCAACTTCCTTATATATTTAATATATAAGGAAGTTGGATCATTGTGTAAGTGTATCCAAGCAATGCTGCGCGTTCACCTTGCACTGAATACATGCCGACTACCAGCATATGCTAATTCGTCATCAGCATCATTCACCTCTTATATTCAGGAACTTAGGTACTTTGGTGGTGTATACAAGCATATTTGTCTGCCAGTCTCGAACTGAATACATGAAGATTAGCAACACATGTTAATTCATCATCATCACTCACCTTTTATATTCAGGAACTTGGGCACTTTGTTGGCTGTCCACCTCGCACTGAATACATACGGACTACCAATACACTGCTATTGAGATTGTTACTATTGACAAAATGTGTTATACTGAAGTTCCTTTTCCTCAACTTGGCCCGATTTTTGTCCTACTGTAGCTTATTTTAGGTAACTTAGTGCCAGAAACAGACAATGCTGTGGATCAGCATCGTTTCCATAGTACTTCTTCGTGACTAGCATCATATTCTTGTGTTAATCTCTTGTTACAACTCAGCACTGAAGATGTAAAGACGGTAAATGTTATGCTAGGTGTTTAAGGGTCAGCTTCCCGTCCCTTGAACGCCTAGTACGCAGCTGGGTTCTCTTTCTAGACCGGAGCTTAGACAAGTAAGAGAGAGGCAGGACACAAAAACTCAAGGCAACAACTTTACACGTGTATTGACTAATTCTATTTGTGGAACATGTAGATGTCACAACAACAGGAATCTGGGTAATTATATCGTAGTATCATGCAGGATACTATTTGGTCAATAGTTCAGGATAGGAGGTGAATGGCATAATAAATAGTGTTCGTAGTATTTCGGGCAGGGGGAATAGCCTGCTGTCACTTGGAGAGAAATAGAAGCTGTACTTAGGCAGGGCAAGTATTACACTGGTCTTGTAATGCAGAGGAATTACACTATAAAAGTCGAGTCTAATGTTTACTGAAATCACTCTTATTAGATCTCTCTTCTTACTCTCACTGTGCCACTGTTTGCCCGGATCTTGATTAGCACATATTACTAGGCCTTGGACTTGTATTCTATTCAAGAGCACCTGCCCGATATTCTAGTCATTATCACACTGTCACTGCACTATTCACTGTCACTCACTGTTGGTGGGGCGGCGGCGTGGTTAGTGGGGCAGTGGGAGGACTCACAGCCCGACTCCTGATGGGGGCTGGGTCCCGCCAGTGGCCTCTGTATCCAGTGGCCACGGAATCACTCGTAGGAACGTCCTCTCTCATCCAGGGATAGGGGTGGCGAAGGGCCCTGCACTGTCAGGGTTGGGGGTTGGAGTACGGCCCTCAGGGCTGGGGCCTAACAGCTCCCTGAAACGCACGCTCAGGCGCCTGATGGAGGACAAGGGTTGTCAGTGTGGGGATAGGCCTCGCCCAGGGGTCCTGGTGGCGGCCGGAGGGGGCCCGGTGACTGCGGCTCCTGCTGTCAGGGATGCCATCAGGAGTGAGCTGCGGCGTCTGTCGTCGTCAGAGTCGGTCAGGTAGGGCCCTATGGAGTTGGCTGGGCAGAGTACAACCCTGGGGATATCACAGGGCCTCTCCACAGGTCCTCGGGACTGGGACCCTCCTCCTGGAGGATATCACGTTGTGGGGGTGTGGCAGCACCTGACAGAGGGGCAGCTACTGGCCGCCTCCTGCCGTGTGGCCCGGCTACTGGCCGTGGCCTTTTAGGGATCCAGCTACTGACCATGGCCCGTGTGGGGAAGCGGCTATTGGCCGTCTCCTGAAGAAGGGGTGAGCAGCTACTGGCCGTCTCAAGGGCACCTTCGGAGCAGCTACCTGCCGTCTCAATACGAAGGCAGGAGCAGCTACTGGCCGTCTCCTGAAGAAGGGGTGAGCGGCTGCAGACCATCTCAAGAACGGCACATCTACCGGCCGTCGCTGGGGTCCTGCCTGGAGCTAGAGTAATAGCTCCACCCCGATCCTGTCGAGGGTCAGCTCGCCCACGAGGTAGTCTCCTTTCCCTGCTATGGTGGTGGTGGATGAGTTCCACATCATAGAGGTGCGCGGCCCGGGAGGACTTATGTCCCTGTCACCCCTGGTCAGGTCGCGCTCTGTCTGCCCCTCCGTAGGCTCCTCTTGGGGACGTTGTGTCACCCTCAGTCGCTATTCCCGGCATTTTAGTAATTGTAGGTCAAGTTTGAGTAAAAATGCCAGTATGTTTAGAATTTACCATTAAAACATGATCAGCGCTGCCAGTAATACAGAATTTTCCATTATATACTGGCATTTATCAGACGCCTCCTTCTGTATGACAATGACGATGTCAATGGAGATTTGTGAGTGACTGAAACTCATAGTCTCTGTCTGTGTCTGTCTGTCTGTCTCTCTCTGCTAAACACCTCGCCCTGATCTCCCTCTTATCAGCACTCTTCGCACCTGTGCCCGTATTCTTGTTGGTTAAGCAAGCTCCCTAACACTTTTTCCTATACGATTTATTAGCTTATTGCACCTTATTGTCCTCGTCGGTGTTACATAAATCCTTTTGATATCGCCATACTCTGCATGAAAAACGTATAAAAGGATATTAACAAGCAACATTCAAAAAATAAATCGCTAAAGAAGAGGTGTTAGACAGCTTCCTCAACAGACGAGAGTATGAGCCTATAACACATGAGACTTCGCAGTAACCTTCCACAGGGATTTATCTTACATATTACACAATTCATCTTGTCCATTACCGAGACAAAGTTTCTCTCTCTTTCTCTCTCGATAACACCTCAGCACGACCTCCTCTTATCTGCCATCACGTCTCTCGGTCTGAACGTCCAGATCAAAACACTTAAAAACACCTCCAAATTCTTCCGACTTGCTCTTTCCTCTCTCACCTTGACCCAAATTCTTGGTTAAGGAAGCTCCCTAACATCTCTTCCTAAGCGATTTACATGGCTTATTATACCTTTTTGTCCTCGTTCTATAAATTCCTCTAATATCACTATACTCGGCGTTAATAATGTAAAAAAGGCTACTGACCAAAAAACTTTATTGCAAAGGAAGTGGTGTTAGGGAGCTTCCTTAACTGATAAGAACATCGCTCCTACTCCTCACCTCCCAGTTGTCTCAAGCTTCTCGCTGCAACCCTATTTCAGTATTTTCTCCTGTCTTTGATGTCAGGGTTGTATTCTACGTGGCATAGATTTCCTGGGACCTCTTCCTTAGCCATTTTTTCATCTTAACAGCCCTCTTTTCGTCCTTTTGCTGCTTATTTTACGTTTGCCAGTGACAGAAAGATAATTCTGCCACTCTACATTCTCTCCATGACACTTCTTCGTGATAAGCATCATATTCTAACGTTAAGCTATTATTACAATTCAGGAGTCAAGATTACTAGATGTCAATTTTAGGCCAACTTAGAGTAAAGCAAGCCTAGGCATATCAGGGTGTTATAACCCAAGCAGCAAACACAGCCACTGATGTCCACATAAGTATCCCCTTATGGTACACCCATGACTAATGTAATTCTCCACAGTGCTTCCTTGGGCCCGTAGTTTTGTTGATTAAGTAGGCTCCCAAGCACCTCTTCCTCAGCAATTTGTTTTTGGAAATGGCTGATTGATATTCTTTGGTACGTTATTTATTTAGAGTATGGCGATAATGGAAGATTATATTAAGCAGAATAGGACAGAGAGGTGCAATAAGCAAAATAAATCGTTCAGGAAAAGGTGTTAAAGAGATTCATTTACCAATGAGAATACGGGCCTTGGTGCCATACTATCAACCAAGTCAGTCACACCATGCGTCACTATCCCCAGCTCACTTTAACTTGGCCTAAAATTGCCATCTCCTCCTACAACGCTGGGCTGAAACAATAGGTTAACACCAGACTATGATGCTAGTCACGAAGTACTGTGGGAAGAATTTGAAGCCAAAATATTGCCTTTTCCACCACTGAGCTACATGAAATAAACTCCGAAAGGACGAAACTCTGAGCCAAGTTAACGTGAGTTAACTATAGCACCTTTGTGAAGATTGTAAATACTCCTGACACAGGAGAAGCCGGTTTGACCTAGCTGTGTTACATCAGACCGATTTACTGGAAATAATGCTCAAGAAAAACATGGTATTGCATATGTTACTGGTTAATGTGTGAGTAATATGCTGTGTGGTGACATTGTAACTTACCAGTGCGTGAATAATCGTTTGCCATCATCTGCTGTGTGGTGGCGTCAACTGTAATGATAACGTGGTCACCCCGTCGAACATCTGACACCAGCTTAGTTACCAGGTCATCTCCAGCCACAGTCTGCAGGCGACCTTCAGCTTGGAGGTTCTTCACATCTTGCAGGATGCCGTCCTCGGCTGTCTGGAAAAGCATTAAGAAGTTACAGACAGCCAGAACTCTTGCATAGTTACACATAATAAAACAAGCCTTTCACCAACACATGACATTTCGTGAAGAAATGCTTTAAGGTTGTTGCACGGTTTCCAACGTACAGGACTTGATATGGCCATAGTATTATGTTCACTTCCATTTATTGGTCGGCTTATAACAAGAACATCAATGTCAACATTTAGCGTAGTCAGAGGCGTACCCAGGATTTTGCTATGGCTGGCCGGAGCTGCCTACTGGATGCCTTCATTCCTGAGCTACTGACGCTTGGAAACATAACAGTATGAAGATTAATGAAAAATTAATCGAGTTTTAATGGTAAAGGAATCAATCATTAATCACTCAATGAGGAAACAGAAATATAAATAAATGCTTACATGTTCACATTACTTATGCATTTCAAAGTCTATGCATTATGAAAGGGAGTCCCAGGCCCCCTGGGCCCTCCCTCTGGCTGCACCCATGCGCTGAGTATGTATTATTTGCAAGCATGATATAACATGAATAACACTGGTCTACATTTGTTTTTTCTGGCATGGACTTTGATAATGGATTTTTACTAATTCTGGAGTGCTGAATCCGAAAATGAGCTCAGATGTGCTCTAACACATCCAGTTTTCATGCTATGAGTATGCAATATTTTTTTCAATGAACTGATTTAGGTCCTTAGGTGTTGCCCTTTGGGAGAGCAAACTTGGTTTATTTGCCTAAACCTAAGCCTAATTTTGCCTTTCATATTTACATCTGTTCCATACTCTTTGTTTATGTGTCTTTAAGGGCTGGATAATGAGGAGGGGAGGGCAAAGGGGCCTCGCAAGTGGCTTCTCACTAGGGTTGATAAGGACTTTTTCTTTGATCAGTAGCAGCCTGAAGTGGTATGTTATGGCTCAAAAAAAAAAAAAAAAAATATGCGAATGTCAACGACATAAAGAGTTAATTTATGCATTTATGGTTGTGAAGTTACACTTGAAATTTATTAGTATAAAGCTGGCTTCTTCCACTGAACTTCAGTTCTCTCAAAGTCTATTGGTTGGTTAGGGCATACAGTATATATGCTAGTACATAAAGATTTTATTTAATTTTAAATTGTAAACTGTAGTGTTTAATCTTACTGTTTTTCTTTACAGATTGATTTGTGTTAATTTATGGATGGACTGCAATTTCCTGATCACATCATGTCTACTCCTTTGCCTTCACAGCGGGGAAAATGCTGCAATGACCCAGATAATTTTTGCTACATCTGTGGCTGTTTCACTTTACTCTCTCAAAGGTGCAACATCACTACTTTTGTAAAACACGTGTACCTTGCTTATTTTAACCCGTCACGTCCCGAGCCTATCCGCACCTATGACATCCCTCAGTCCCGAGCCTTTTTGGAATTTTTTTTTTTTTTTATGAAACTTCCGCTTAGGTCGAGAAATTATGGAAAATCTTGAAGAAAGTGGTCTCTGCGGTCTATAAGTGGTCTATACAGGTGCGGTTTCCCCCCGCAGGTATCGTATTCTGTAATGGGCTGGATATGCGTTAACGTTTTCTATGGTAAGGAGTAATGGGACAAACAACACACAACACCTCTACATTTATTGAATTTGTACTAATAAACAATAACAGTAACAATATAATGTATTTCAGACACATATATAGGAAAAATAAGCATTGTACCATCGCGCGAGCATAGCGAGTTAAGTCCGAGTCGTATCATGCTATCTGCTAATTTTCTGTTATGAGGCTACCGATCATTTTTTCTACTTGTATACTTCTGTTTCAATGACAATTTACCAATTACAACTGTTTGTAAGTGATTTCAGATGTTTTCATTCATTTTGATGACATGCAGCATAAGTTTAGCGCATATCAGCTTAGTAAGCGCACTCGCTATGACTCGTATTTGAACATACCAAATTGTTTTATCACTTTCCAATTATTTTCCCATTTACATAGAACCTTTCCCCCACCACTGTGAAGGTTTTCAATTATTTTCATTCATTACGAGGGCATTTAGCGATATGCTAGCGCCTATTCACGTAGCAACCACGATCTCAAACACTCGTGTTTCATCATCTACTTTATTTATTCACTCCAATTATATTTTTCCACTTACATTACACACGTTTACACCCCTCCAATGCACTGTACATACTTACTGCCATTATTTATTCAAGTGAGCGTGAGAATATCGCCTGAAAATACCCTCGCAAGGAATGTTACGTCATACATAATACTCACACACTTATATACTAATTCACTCACACACTTATATACTAATTATTCACTTTATCACTTGCTGACTTTTATTTTGACTAATACGTGCCTTATTCATTCGACTAAGCGTCAGGAAATCATATCTTTATAGACACGCTATGAATATTTGACTTAGGATATACATCATCATATACAATAATTTGAACTTATATTATACCCGTAAGAATGTCACATAATAGAAAATTTATAATAAGGGGCCGTATTTATTGCACTGAGCGACAGAATATCGCATCAAACAACCCTCTCTATGTAAGTTTCAACTTAGGGCAGATTTATATACTTACACCCAATGTTTGCACTTATGTTCTACCCGTAGGCACTTTATACTAATATTTGGCGATCCACATGACTGATATTTTCACAGAGCGTCTGTCTGTCGCATTTACATCATAATTTCTGCGTCCTTTCGCATTCACACCATGCTAAAATTGCAGCAACGTGTGATACTCACTAAAACATGGGTGAATACACAGACCCACGTCACACTGCACGCACTCATAGCGGGTGTCCTTCCTCTGTGTCGTGAGTCTCACCTGGGAATGACTGCACACGTGACACCTGCGCTGGGGCCTAGGTCTGTTGGGCTGGGGCGGGATAGGAGTGGGGAAATGGCTGGCGGATATTCTCTGGGGAGTGTGGGTAATATGGGCAGTGCGGGGGCGCTGTTGGGGCCTTTCAACAGCATACTTTGCAAAGATTTCTCGTGTGAGCTCCCTCACAAACCCTTCAAAGGTTTCCTGAACTCCTGTGGTCATGGCGTGAAGGTGGTGGCAATTCAGAGCAGTGATATCTAGCAAGTGAAAGAACAGTTTTTTATACCACTTCATCGTGGTCCTGGCACACTCTACCGTCGATATCATGGAGTCTGACTGGTCCACGAGGGGCATGTTTATATTATAGTCCATGACACATTCAGGTTTCCAAACACGACGCCAGCTCTCGCTATGGTAATCAACAGAATCAGTACGGTGCATCAAGGGGCGGTGAACCGTGGACAAGAGGCTTACTTCTCTGTTGTGGTTCCACATTGTTGCAAGGATGTTGTTTGCTTTGAAGAGAACAACCTCACTCCTTGCAAGTTTCCGCCCTACCTTGACCATGTGACGCCGGTTCACCTTTACGGTTCCACAGACTCCCGTTTCATGTCTGTGAAGATAACGAGCGAGAAGAGGGCTAGTGTACCAGTTGTCGAGATAGAGAACGTGACCACGATGAAGGTAGTCTTGTATCATCGCCTTTACCACTGCTCCCGAAAGTCCTATACTTCGATCTTCTATTATGTCTGTCTGTGCACCGGTGTACAAGACTATGTCTTGCACGTATCCAGTCCTACAGTCACACATAACAAAGATCTTGAACCCAAAACGGTGCCTTTTGCTGGGTATATACTGTCTGAATGAAATATTGCCTCTCTACAACACGAGACTCTCGTCTATGACGAGATCTCTATAGGGATAGAATGAGGATCGAAAGGTTTGCCTGAGGTGATCAAAGACCAGCCTAATTCGCCTCATTTTGTCCGTGTTGTTTGCATTTGCAGGGTCATTAGCATCATAAAAATGGAGGCGACTTAGAATTTGTTGAAACCGATTACGGCTCATCACTTGACCAAATATGGGGGTAAACATAACAGGGTCCGTAGTCCAGTAAGCAGGAATTCTATTTTTTCTTTTTATACCCATCAAAAGGACAAGGGCAAAAAATAAGAACATTTCTGGAATGGAGACAGGGTAATCATAAATCACTGAATGCCTACTCCTTGTTCCCAATCTTTCACTTTCTAGCCGCTGGCCGCTTGCAAACAGGTTTGTTTGAAACACGATCTGATCAACGAAGGCCTCACTGAAAAACAGGTGGAAAAAATCCAACCTGCTTGAATTACAGTGAATACCTGGTGCAATGCAGCCAGATCGCCCCTGCTCAGTGAAGGGGTGAATGAGGGGAGAAAAATCACTCCCATCCTCCCAATCCCACGACACAAATCCCTCGTCCCCATCACCGCCTTCGTCTGGGTGGGGAGGAGATCCTGGTTGGGGAGGTTGGGGGGAAGGAGTACGGAGGGCTTCCCCACTGTCACTCCTCTTCCCTCTGCCTTTACCCTTTCCCTTTCCCTTACGGCCTTGAGGAACATTAGGGGGCTGTGGGGATGAAATAGTTGGATATTGGGGAGCAGAAGACGTGCTGGGGAGTGGTTCCTCCCCACCTTCCCCCTCCATTACCACACCACGTGCTCTCTCACGCAACCTTGCTCGACCACGTGTTAGGGGATATTGGGGAGCATAAGACATGCTTTGGAGTGGTTCCTCCCCACCTTCCCCCTCCCTCACAACCCCACGTGATAAGGAACGCACCCGCACTGGCCCACGTGATCCACTCTGCCGCCTCACACTGCGTAGGGAGAGCAATGACTCACCCACCTCACTCTCACTTTCCCTAATCCCAGGAATGTCCATTTCGCTCCCCACTCCCTCCACTTCACTTCCTACCGCCCCAAACAGAATGCTAGGCCCATACCTGCTTAGACGACGTGGTGTGCGCTCTGGGCCACAATGCGTAATCACCTCCCGCCCATACCACGTGGCAGCACGTCCCACGTCTCCGTCCTCATCCTCGTCCTCGTCCTCGACCTTGAATTCTGCTTCCAAGGCACGCTGGGGATAGGGATATGACATACCACGTGCCTTCTTTGCCTCCTGCCCCTCTCTAGCAGCACGGTAAGTCACGTACTGCCGCTTCCTTGGTGACGGAACTTCCTCGTCACTGCTGGTGGTTTCTTCTTCCTCTGGCTGCACATAATCTTTGTCCATCTCCTCGTCATCCAGTGGGGAATCACTGTCGCCAGTAAAGGTGTCCAGGGCGACTTGAATTTCGCTCTCTGAGAGACCTCTCTTAGCCATGTCTGAGCAGGACCGTGGCTACCAGGTGAGTGGACGAGTGGCAGGCTAGCGCGGGTCGCGCGGGGTCGCCGAGTGTCCCCGCCTGGTGGCAGGTAGGGGAAGGTCAGGCGAGGGTACGTACCGCAAATCAAGCGCGAAATTTGAAAATTGTCGAAATTATGCACATTGCAATTGCACGACGTACTGGTACGTCGCCGGGACTGGCAAATGCAAATCGTGGTGATGTACCCATACGTCGTCGGGATGGGGCGGGTTAAGGTACCCTTGGGAGTCCAGGACAAAAGCTGGGCTCCACATAAAGTTTGCAAAACTTGTGTGGAGACTCTGAGATCTTGGTCTCAAGGCAAGAATGTCAAGCTCAAATTTGGCATTCCCATGATTTGGAGGGATTAAAAAAAAAAATAAAAAAACATACCGATGATTGCTATTTCTGTTTTGTTAACGTCAAAGGATTAACAGAAAAAACAAACAGTATTTGAAATATATATCCCAATCTCGCATCAGCCCATCCTCCATTGTGATGACATACCAGTACCTATTTTTACTGACCTCCCAGATACTATTTATGGAACTTCAGTATCATCCTCGCATCTTTCCTCAAGTGGAGATGAACAAATCGATGTGGATTTTCATCCATCAGAAACTTCATTAGGCCAACATTCATTGTTCAATCAGTTTGAGCTGAACGGTTTAATTTGAGACCTGGGTTTGCCAAAACAATCTTCAGGGTTCTTGGCTTCAAGGTTAAAAGAAGAAAATCTTTATCATGGCACTAGCATCTCATTCTATTGTAACAGATTAGAGAAGTTGTGGAAGTACTTCACTTCAGATGACAAACTTGTTAATTGCAATGATGTTGAAGGACTTCTTTTGGAAATGGGGTTATCAAGATATGTATCCAATGAATGGAGACTTTTCATGGACAGTTCAAAAACAAGCCTAAAATGTGTCTTGCTTCACAATGGTAACACTTCCCTATATGGAACTCAGTGACCATTAAAGAGGAATATGCCAACATAAAAGTTGTTCTGGAAAAGTTGAAATACAACGATCATGCCTGGTTGATCTACGTTGATTTAAAAATTGTGAACTTCCTATTGGGGCAACAAAGTGGCTACATGAAATACCCATGCTATCTCTGCTATAGGGATAGTAGGGCAATGGAAAAGCATTGGGTTAGGGATGAGTGGTCATTAACCCACCACGTCCTGTTGATGTATAGATACGTCCGAACATTTTGCCACTGTGCGTCCCGTTGACGTGTATAAATGCGCCACAATTGCAAGGTCAGTCATTTGCACATTTTTCAAATTTCGTGCTTGATTTTTGGTACGTTTACACAGAACACCTTCCTCTATAAGATGCCAGGCAGGGACAATGCCTTACCCTGCATGACCTCCCCCCCCCCCGCACACCATTGTCTCGGAAATTCACCTGTTACCAGTGACCTGGCCAATAAAGACATGTCATGCCATGTTACGAAATTCAAGGCCAGAATGATTCCCCAATCGATGACAATGTGGAGGACGAAGTTTTTGTAGCATTAGAGGAAGAAACAGTCAGAAATGATGATCAGGTAATGTTGCCAAAAAAGATTAGGTATGTTGATGTGTTTGGTGAGTGAAACAATGCTTATATTGCCTATATTACTGCATGAAAACTAATATACTCTCATACTACACATAAATTCGTACCAAATTAATAAATAAATACCGTTTATGAGTGGTGTGGAATAGTTACTGTCCCATAGAACTTGTTTTCTTTGGAGCCAACATGATAGAAAACCCAGTAAGATAAGGGGTACTGCTACCTGTATTGAGTATTTTAAATCTAAGGTGAGCGATTTCTCTATGAATTTTCAATGTTTCTCACCAAAAGCTAACGTTTGAGCCAATTTTTTTTTTTTCCAAAATTGGTCGGGACTGGGAGGAGTCAGTGGTGAAAAATCAGTCGGGATGGGGCGAGATAGGAGACAGCTTGACACCTGGACATAAAAACATCATAAATGAGCCATTGGTTGATCTGGATAATATCGTTCTGCCACCACTTCAAATGAAGCTTGGCAAACAGTTTGTTAAGGCTCATGATTACTCTGGGAACTGTTGCAACTATATGCTTAGTTTTCTTTGCGCTAAGTGAAGAGAAGAGAAAAGCCAGAATATTCAATGGCACTCAAATCAGAAGGTTGCTGAACGATCCACAGTTTGTTGTCTCAATGTCTCCTATTGAGGTAAGAGTCTGGAAAGCATTTGCCAGTGTCGTGATAAACCTTTTAGGAAACTAGAAATCACACAACTACAAAGAAATTGTGAAAGAGCTCCTGTCCCGTTTGCAAGCAATGGGATGCAAGATGAGCATCAAATTGCATTACTTGCATAGCCATTTGGACAAGTTTCCAGAAAATCTTAGCCATGTGAGCAAAGAGCAAGATGAGTGTTTTCACCAGGATATCAAAGTACTGGAAGAACGCTACCAAGGCCGATGGGACAGTAATATGATGGTTGATTACTGCAGGAGCCTTTTGAGAGATGTTCCATATGCGCACACAAAAGAATGTCTTTGAGAAAAACATTTCGTAATTGAAATAACTCAGTGGTGTTATTGACTATGAGCTCAGATTTGCTCTATCACATCTAATTTTCATGCTACGGTTTTGTAATATTTTTCTCAATGAACCGATTTAGGTCCTTACGTGTTGCACTTTGGGAGAGCAAACTTTATTTATTTGCCTAAATCCAAGCCTAATTTTGCCTTTACATATTTATATCTGTTCCATACTCTTTGTTTATGTGTCTTTATGGGCTGGATAAAGGAGGAGGGGAGGGCAAAGGGGCCTCGCAAGTGGCCTATCACTAGGGTTGATAAGGACTTTTTCTTTGATCGACAGCAGCCTCAAGTGGTATGTTATGGCTCTAAAAAACATGAATAAGCGAATGTCAACAACATAAAACGTTTATTTATGGATTTATGGTTGTGAAGTTACACTTGAAATTTATTAGTATAAAGTGGACTTCTTTCACTGAGCTTCAGTTCACTCAAAGTATATTGTGGTTAGGAAATATATATGCAAGTACATAAAGATCTTATTGAATTTTAAATTGTACACTGTAGTGTTTAATCTCAATTTTTTTTTTTTATTTACAGATTAATTTGTGGTTGGATTGCAATTTCCTGATCAGATCATGTCTACCTCTTCGTCATCAGAGCGGAGTAAATGCTGTAATGATCTGGATATTTTTTGCTACATCAGTGGCTGTTTCACTCTTTAGCCTCTCAAAGGCCCAACATCAGTACTTTTGTAAAGCAAGTGTACCTTGCTTATTTTAACCCCTACACCGCGGGCTTGTTTACCAATGACTTGCGTGTGCCGCGGAGTTATTTGGGCTCCGACAGACTCTCAAAAAATATTTGCCAAAAATCAGTTATTAGTCCTTGAATAATAAAATTACATATGCTTATGGCACATACCTTCAGCTTTCTCCTGGAATGATTGTTGAGCCTTCGTCGATTACCGTAGGACTTGTGGAGACCTCTGAAGTAGGGTAACGAAGTCTCCACTTTACACTTCCCGACAACCCGTAATATGATTACCACAGCCAGATACAAACACTATAAACACTATTCTACAATTTTCAAGTAGTTTGGGATCCATACTCAAAAAAAAAAACACTGTGAAAGCAATGGAAATTACGAGCGCGTCTGATCGTCGCACTGGCACTAGTTCGCTCTTGGTAGTCTGTCATTTATTATTCATAAAACCCCTCACACTTTATATTTCTATTACTATATAACACTTATATCTATCTACAGTCTTTATCCATAAGTTTCCTTCAGTAGTATTAGTTTATTGTCACTGTAGGGATTCAATTTCTTTCAGTAAAATACGTAGCATTCACTTTCTCGTCCTGTATACTGGCATTGAGAGTGAATGTCACTTTCATCTTCACTCTCATAACTCATAGCATTCAGACATGCTAGAGTGAAACTTTCACTTTCATTACTCTTAGGGTATATACTCGTATTCTTATAATACTACTCATTTACATTTCTATTTACGTTCTCTATTTTATTTACGTTATTTACATTTCTATTTTATTTACACTGTGTTGTGCACTGTCACTTGAAATAACTTATAAAACTATTTTCCATTGTTCACGTATATTTACATTCATTACTTTCACTTGCTGTTTACACATTATTTACACATTATTTGCAATTCCACTTGCACTGTTTTACTCAATAGAAAGATAGTAGTCACTCTTTTATCAATTGTCAGCCCTTTACCTCTTTCCACACGAGGTTTAGTAGGGGGTAAAGGTCACAGGGCCATTTGCATGGGGGTGAAAAAAGGCCTTGAAGTCAGCAAGAAGAAACATACATACTCTCACTTCGGAAGATGAGAGTGAACTGATAACGGAGGACCAGCGTGGAGGCCTGCTAGGGGTTATTCAGAGTTACCAATATTACTTCTTGAAACAGCTAAGTCTAGCACTGATATGATTGGCAGGAAATCTAGACAATACATTATAAATTTGATAGTTCCAGGTGAATGTAAATATCACTTAGGCTTCTCCCTTCCCTCCTTACATGTATATTTATTACGAAAATAGATTAGAGGCCTACTTAGGAGATATATATTCAGAGCTACCAATGTTATATCTTGAAACAGCTTTGTCTAGCACTGATATGATTGGCAGGAAATCTAGACAATACATTATAAATTAGTTCCAGGTGAATGTAAATATCACTTAGGCTTCTCCCTTCCCTCCTTACATGTATATTTATTACGAAAATAGTTTATACGGCATATTTCAAGGGGAAAAAAACAGCGAAAATTAGCGAACGAGTGCACGTGAGGTGTTGTCAGGTGATAATTAGCCAATTTCAGGTGTATGGCACTCTCACTTACCTTATTTCTTTCTTGTATATATTATTTGGTATAAGAATAGGACATAGGGCTTATTTCAATGGATGAAATCAGTGAAAAATTCCAGGGAAGATTTACTTAGCGTAGCACGGCTGGGCAGGCGAGAGGATAGGGTAATGGAGGGGGGGTAGGGAGGGGAGTCAAGAACGGGGAGAAATGGCTAAATTGTCAACAATGGATGGGAGTACAGATGAGATTAGGAGTACTGACTAGTGTTGGACATTGGCAGTACTGATAGATGATACAAGCCCCCACTTGGAAGCCCGGGTGAATTCAAAATAACACAGAATCACAAAAGCGACGCCCCGCGGTATGATCCCTTGCTCCCAAGCGTCACAAAATTGATGCCCCGCGGTTAAGGGGTTAAGGTATCCTTGGGAGACCATGACAAAAGCTGGGCTCCTCACAGAGTTACCAAAACTTGTGTGGAGACTTTGAGATCTTGGACTCAAGGCTAGAATGTCAAGCTCAAATTTGGCATTCCCATGATTTGGAGAGAGCCAAAAAAACATACCGATGATTGCTATTTCTTTCTTGTTAACGTCAAAGGATTCAACAGAAAAAACAAACAATATGTGAATTATCCCAATCTCGAATCAGCTTTAAGTCCCATCCCTCATTGTGATGTCATACAAGTATGTCATACCAGTACCTATTTTTACTGACCTCCCAGATATTGATGATGGAACTTCAGTATCATCATCGCATCATTCCTTAAGTGGAGATGAACAAATCGATGTGGAGTTTCATCCATCAGAAACTTTGTTAGGTCAATCTTCATTGTTCAGTCAGTTTGAGGTGAACGATTTAATACGAGACTTGGGTTTGCCAAAACAATCATCCTAGTTGTTGATTTCAAGGCGAAAAGAAAAAAATCTTCATCATGGCACTAGCACCTCATTTTATTGTAACAGAGAAGCTGCAGAAATACTTCACTTCAGATGACAAACTTGTTTATTGCAACGATGTTGAAGGACCTCTTTTGGAAATTGGATTATCAAGATACATACCCGATGAATGGAGACTTTTCATCGACAATTCGAAAAGAAGCCTAAAATGTGTCTTGTTTCACAATGATAACACTTTCGGATCGATTCCCACTGGGCACTCAGTGACCCTTAAAGAGGAATAGGCCAACATAAAAGTTGTTCTGGAAAAGTTGAAATATAACGATCATGCCTGGTTGATTTGTGTTGACTTAAAAATGGTGAACTTCCTTTTAGGGCAACAAAGCGGCTACACGAAATACCCATGCTATCTCTGCTACTGGGATAGTAGGGCAAAGGAAGAGCATTGGGTTAAGGATGAGTGGCCATTAAGAGACAGCTCGACACCTGGACATAAGAACATCATAAATGAGCCATTGGTTGATCCGGATAATATCATTCTGCCACCGCTTCATATCAAGCTTAGCATAATGAAACTGTTAAGGCTCTTGATCACTCCAGGAACTGTTTCAGCTATATATGCTTAGGTTTCCCTGCACTAAGTGAAGAGAAGAAAAAAGCCGGAATATTCGATGGCTCTCAAATCAGAAAGTTTCTGAACGATCCACAGTTTGTTGTCTCAGTGTCTCCTACTGAGGTAAGAGCCTGTAATGCATTTGCCAATGTTGTGAAAAACTTTTTAGGACCCTGGAAATCACACAACTACAAAGAAATCTTGAAAAAGCTCTTGTCCAATTTGTAAGCAATGGGAGGCAAGATAACCATCGACTTGCATTACTTGCCTAGCCATTTGGACAAGTTTCCAGAAAATCTTGGCCATGTGAGCGAAGAGCAAGGTGAGCGTTTTCACAAGGATATCAAAGTAATGGAAGAATGCTACTAAGGCCGATGGGACTGTAATTTGATGGCTGATTACTGCTGGAGCCTTATGAAAGATGTTCCATATGCTGCACACAAAGAATGTCTTTGAGAAAAACATTTTGCAACTGAAATAACCTAGTGGTGTTATCGAGTGGTTTTACTTTTTTGAGAATAAAATTAAACTCTTCTTTTTACACTGTGTAACTTATCATATCTATGGACCTATGGTTTACCAATTTTGCTTTTTTAAACTTATTAGATGATAAAACGGCAATGTGAAATAAAAACAAAAAAAGCACTGTAGTTTGAATATCATATTTCCAATAAAATTAATCATTTTACGCTACCAATTCTTTAAACTTTAGTGAAAAATTGCAAATTTTCAACA